>NC_143254.1:54536052-54687567 GCF_984573655.1 Nuphar pumila
TTTAGATTTTGTTAAAAAATTAATTCTTACACTAAAAAATCATGACATTTAAGAATAATCACTTTTATTTTAGTTTTTATTTGTGTTCCATTTTGATTCTCATTCAATTCTTATATTGCTTTTTTTATTCCTCGCTTCTCACTTTCGCTTCTGCTTCCAAGTCCGGCAACCTTGGTATCGATTAACAAATGATATTGAATAAAAAGAAATAGACATATTGATCTAGAAAATACATTTTTTGGACTTAGGGTCCATTTAGTTCTTTTAGGCTCCACCTCTTCGGTTCAACAACACCTCCACGTAGGTTCGAGGGTTCTTCGATGGCTTTGGCAGCACCTTCGCGTTGGTATGGCAGTTTAGGGCTCAAGTCGAGAGAGGGTCAAAGTGCATGCAAGGCTTAGGTAGGCTATTTCTCTAAGGTCATTCCTCAGACAGACTCTGTGGTCAACTCTTATTTATAGAAATCCTGGACAAGATATGTGGATCAGGGATTTTCTGGATTTTAATCCAACCCAAATGGATATGTGCTTATCCTCTTAGGGGATAAGACTCATCCAGGAAGAGTCCCACACGAAATGCACATGAGGAGGTTGAGTCCAACTGGGACACACCTCTCAAGTAAGGTCTATCCACGCGCCAAATGGGACACGTATCAAATGGGACCGGATTTGCCGTCCTAGGTAGGACCACACTGTGGGTTTGTCGTCCGGTGTGGGATCATAGACCGCATTTGTTGTCCAGTGTGGGGCTGCAAACTGGGTTTGCAGTCCAGTGTGGGACCGCAGATTGGGTTTGTCGTCCGGTGCGGGACCGCAAGCTGGGTTTGTCGTCCCATGACCGAAATGGGCTTTTTGATTCATTTTTTAAGGGATTTTCTTCCCCAAGCATGAGGGCTTGTCATCCTTAAGGATTTTGTGAAATTTTTGGGTGTCAAAGTATTTTTTTAGGTTTTTGAGGTTTTGCTGCTCAAGGAGGGCAACCTATTCCTTTTCTTCTCAGACAGATGAATCTATGAATGTTGAGATTAAATTTTCCAAGCTACCTTCAATTCAACAAGATGTTTCGGAAGTAGCATTCCTTTTGCTGCTTCTCAATCATTATAGATATAATTCCGACTAAATCAAATTAAAATTTCTAGTTGCAAGAAATTAAAAGATCTAATTGAATGAAAAAAAAGTAACTTATAATCAAAGCCAAGTACAAACTACAAATTAAAAAGAAAAGACTTCAAATCTTTTTTCTTATGTGCAAACAATGAATTGTTGGTCAACAATATGAACAAATGATAATTAACCACAGTACTCTATAATCGATGATTGTTATCCTCTGTTGTAGAAATTACATAAGCTACACATGGTTAGCTGACAAACCAGACAGAGTCAAGGTGTCTTGCCCCTTCACTTGCCAGTGGAATGGCAGTATTTGAAAGATATTATTTGTAATATCTGCATTATCTTTAGCATTTTTTTTTTATGATGCTAGATTTGCACTGGTCGCATGAAGCCCTCTATAATTGGACAGTCTTGCATTCTCTTTACATATTAGCTTGTTCAATGATCCCATCTTATCTCTAGGGACACTGCTGACTCTTGGATGGTTCTTGACGTAGGAATGCTATATTTCTTCTAAAATTTTCCTATAGGAATGCTATATATCTCATAAGTGCTCATATACTCGCCCGTATATGTGTGTGTGTGTGTGTTGCTGATACTGGCCCCTTCTTTTCATTGGTGCAGGATCTGAAGTGCTTTGTATTCTCTCTCATTGGTTTGCATTTCAAGATCAAGCCAATCTAGATTATCAGTCATGCTGTAGACTCCTGGAGTGTGGTTTGGTCCGTTTGTTTGGTTGGATTGCGGAACAGGTGAATGGTTTGCCAGTATATTGTATGATGGATTTAATTCCTGCTATAAACTTTCTTGGGAGAAGAAAATTAAAATCTGTAAAACTGATGAGATTCCATGGTACTTCATATCGATCAATGCCTTTCTGCATGCTCATTACGTGTAACAAGACGATTAACTTAATATGGTGCAAGTCCAATTCACCTTTTGAATCCCTATGCAATTTGTATCATGAGATACGCCAAGGCGTTGATATTTAGCTAAGGACTGCCAACAATTAGGTTACTACTCAGAATTACTGGTTTGCCAAAATAGTGGAAATTTCAGATTTGCAGTGGCACTCAAACATCTTATTCATTTCCATTGCTGATCAAGTTTTAATCATGATCACAGGTGATTGTATTGTATTAGATCCGTCGTGATTACTTATGAATGTTAGGAGTTTGGGCGTCACTTGGTTGTCATGAAGACAATTTTGTTTACTATACTACTTTGGACTAGGAAATTGGAAACAAGCCCTTTTCTTTTCTTTTTGAAAGTCTGGCTGGAGTTTGTCAGACCCCCACCAGTTATTCAACGTATCACTGGGGTTTGAACCTGCAACGTCCCACCATGAGAAGTTCTCTGACAGCTCTTACTAACCATGCTGAGCCTCCGTTGGTCAACAAGCTCTTTCTTTCCTTCAAGGATAAATAGGAGTGGTTTTTCCCTCTTGAATCTTTCTTGCTATGGTAGATTTTATTCATACATTTTCATGTAACAAAAACGTTTTTTTTTAACATGTTGAAGGGTGTCAAAATTGTGAAGGTTCACCAACGCCACCTGTCAGGTAGGAGCAGCTAGTGCACGTCTCCTTGTGTTGGGACGTTGCAAGTTCAAATCCCATTGTATAGCGGGTAGGGGTCTGCCACTAACCCCAGCTTGCCTTTAAAAGAAAATTGTGAAGGTTTAGACCTGCCGTTTAGTATTGTTGTTACAATGACGAGTTTAGAAGTAAAGCAATTGGCCATGATTTTATTTGTATTTAACATTTCTAACCGTCTCACACCACCTCAGAAAGTGTGAGAATGCCATTCTTGAAATAAGGGTAAAACCCTTGTGCATCAACTCTCTCGACTATGAACCACTTTCTCAGCTGGCAAAAAGTAAAAAATTTGCACGCACGTGAGAAAATTGGTTAGATTGAGTTTTTTTTTTTGTTGCGTTTTGTCCTAAATCATTTGTTTTACTCGCAAGCTTATTAAGGAAACCAAACAAATGTAAATTAAGAAAATGAATGTGAATACAAACTAATAAAAATAAATGCAACATTCCATATTTCAGCCCGTTCTCAAATGATCTGCATTTCGCTCAGCAAGAAAATTTTGGTGATTAATAGTGTCTGTGAACTATGTTGCTCGTTTTGGCTGGCTCTTCTCACTCGATTCTTCTCAACTGGCTCTATGCTGATCGTCCGGAACCCCCTACCATTAACTGGCTTAAAATTTCGATCTTTGGTCTCATCAAGCAATGGTGGAGCGTTGGGTTCATGGTGCGTGATCACACTGGTCACAACCATTTCATTGGTTGGTACTCTGTTCCAAAAGAATATGCTCTTAGAGAATGTGATCTTTGGCTTAGCATTTTGAATCTTGTCCATCCTAATTCTCAAGTCATTTTAGAATCTTCCGGTTCAGATATCATCTCTTTATTTCAGAAGGCAAGGCCTTACGACATCATTCTTCTGACGGTTTGCTCAACGAGGTTCTTCTCAGTCGCCTGGTTAGTTTTCAGAGATTTCAATGCTTTTGGATTGATAAAATGTGTAACTATGTAGCATATAATCTTGCTAGAATAGGGGCATCTACTGCTACTCGGATTTGGAAGGATAAACCACCTAAGTGGTTTCCCTCTTTCTGATTTGTAATTTTTTCCTATTGTACTGATAGGGGTCTGCCTAACCCCAGCTTGTCTATCCAAAAAAAAAAAAGCTCCATTCTCAAACCACCTGATTCACAGGAGGCTTGTTTCACCCTCGGGTTGACCTGATGAAAATCACAGAAAATCTGCAGAGTTTCGAAGTCCAATGAGTGGTCAGGCCCTTGTCGATCCTCAAAATGTAAGAAATTCCGGGGATTTCGTGTATGGCGGTGTGGATAATGAATTCATTCTGATTAAACGGACCAGGCCTTTGTGAAACTTCGCGCTTATTTAAGCTTAATAAGCTCGTAAAGTGCATATTTTTTTAACATAAGACAACACAGATGAATTGCTTGAACAAAATAAGGCAAGCTTGTGGGTCCAATTTTCCCTTCTACCGGAAAAAGAAATCTTTTATTCAGATGATCTGTGGCTTCAGCTTGTAAGGGGGCAGCAAGCTCCAAAACATGAACTTGCAAGATTTAGATATACAAAAACTGAAAACCCAATACATGCTAGTCTTTCAATACCCAAGAACTAGATATCCCAGGTATTATGTGAGTTTGAGGATGTGTAACCGTAAACGTGCATTTGGTGATTAGGCACACTATAAGTTCTAAATATTTCCCAAGATTGGTCAAATATGCTTCTCGAAGCCTAAGGGCCATTAGCATGAACGGCTCGCCAGAAGAAAAAACAACCGGGCCCCTATGGGCCCTGCACTGCATTTTCTTGCAGGAAAACGAGGGAGGCCGTGAGGTTATTCACACGAAAACTCCAAATTCCGCAGGAAAACATGAGGACCCCATCACAATCACGTAGGTCAACCGTTTTACTGCTGATCGCATTTGTTTCACGACTGGTAGGAAAACAACCGTTTTCATATGAAAATAGCTGTAGTTCTCACGAAACAAACAGGTCATTTTCCATGGAAAGAAGAAATTGGGAAAGAAAGATCCCAAGTACCCTGGCGAAACAGTTAATAACAGTAAGATAGAACAGTCCTTTCAAAAAAACAAATAAAACAGTAAGATAGAAGAGTGGAGATAATAATAAATTTCCAGTGATCAGAGGGCCATAAGGTGCACGAGTACAGCAATAAACCACACCCTACAAACCTGGAGCCTAACCAACATTCATACCGTGGAAGTGGAAGAAGACATTAAAGCACAAATCAATGATCGCAAAGGCAATGACAGAACCAGACCCACTGAAGGTCCAATCTCTTCCCATGATGGCCAATGCACCATGCTCATGCAATATAAAAATAAGCAATGAATAACTTGTGCACGTTTAAATGCAAGGATCTTATATTGTGTACTGAATCTGGCATGAGACCCAACGGAGCAGATTGAACAAAATAATCAGCAGCAGCAAAGGCCACAACAGATAAAGAAAGGGTCTATAGTTTATTGATAATCAGCATTTATAGTTGTGTAATCAAATCAGGAGAAGTACGACTGTTTCTACAACACAGGCGTTCCACAATGAAAAAGGCTCAGACAGCATTTTTACTTCATTCACCCATGTCCAGGACTTCGCACAAACTAAGCACTGATCATGCTCGTGTTCCTGCGGCACTCAGACAGCATGTCTAGGTAGAACTGGCACTTGCTGATATCACTCCCATTGTTGTTCAAGCACTGCAACCATCATAAACCGGAGTCTCAGCCCAGTTATCCGAATGTAAACATAAAAAACCTCAAACAATTTCAATGAAGATTGAGCTTCTTCCTTGTTTAGTGCAACTCTTATCTCATCCTAATTAGCATAGCAGCTAGTACTAATACAGAAGTTTAGACTACTTACATCTTGAAAGGCCTTGGAGTGAATGCTGCACGCATCGGATCCACTCATGCTGTTTGCTGCTGCAAGTGGGGCAGCCGGAGCCTGAGTAACAACAGTTTCATGTTGGATGGTACGAGGACCAAGTACAGCATCTACAGCTCTGTGCGCAATAGCACTCCCAGTGCCAAACGCCATGCCTGCGGAATTAACAGGCAGAGTAAGACTAACAGTAACAAGGTAACAACACAAGAACATCCCAATTAGGACAAGAAACAAAAACGTTTCCATATCTAACAGAGTTTAACCTTCAGCTATGGTAGAACCAATTCCACTGAGCATTCCACCACCATGACTCTGGACAGGCGCAGGACTTGGAGCATGACTTGCTGCAACATAAAGAATGCAATGAATAGCCTGAACAGCCAAATTCATAATGACCTTGTACATGACCATATTGGAGATAAGTAGACTACTTCACCATGCTCTATATGCTTCATTCATGGCAGAACTGCAATCCAGTGAAACAGTCATGGATTGATTACAATGTTTACGAGCATTGTGCAGTTAAAAGTCGCATAGGTAACATGATCGGTCTTATTTGAAAAAAAAAAGATTGGTGTGTTGCAAAATGTGGATTGAGAACTTCAATAGCATGTGCCAACACTCAGCACCACGTAAATTGAAACTTTAAGTAGAGCATGTTAAGATCTGCATGGAAAATCACCAAAGAAATAACCGTCCAAACCATGCCATAAGGATATGAGATTAAAATTACAATATTTTCATTAACATCAAGCCTTCCATTGATAATGTTCCGGGATATGGTTAGAGTGAAAACTGAATAACAATATGATAAAGATGTGGAAAGAAAAGTGGCAGACATTTTATAGGTCGACAAGAGAGAACAAAACCAGAATCAACGCTATTATTATATAAAAAAAAGAATAATTTCACCCATCATTGAGAGCATTTCAGCTACAGTGGTCCTACTGTGCACAGGCCCAATATGAACCTTCATACCTGGCTGAGGAGGATTGCGCACTGGAGCAGCTCGTGGAGCGGCACGAGGGACAGGTCTTCCTGCAAATTCAATACAACATGGCTCCATGAGGGATCGTTCATAAATAACACAAAATTTCAGCAGCGAGGGACGCCATCAGTGGGTTTCGAACTTGTGACGTCCCGTCAACTTGGTGACATCTACAAGTTGCCCCTATCAGATGAGGGGAGCCCTTGTGGGCGCAGAATCCCCAACCAGATTTTACATCCAACCAGCAATTCCATGAGACGAATTAGTTTCCTCCATCGACCGAATACAAAATATCAAAAAACTAAAAAACGAGAAGAACAAATCCCCCCACCCCCTGCCTCGGAAAACCAAAATCACCTTCCATCCCGCAAGTAAAATCAAGAGATCAAGACGAACAACCAGACAACCGCAAACAAAAAGCGCATAGAGAAATGGAAAAGAAAAACCACACTAATTTCAATCCGGAGAGGAAGTAGATCCCGATTCTGAGATGATAAAAAAACCCTAGAAATTGCAGGCGGAGAAGAAAGAAGCAGCGAACGATCGGCGAAGAAGCCAAGGAAAGAAAGAAAGGGAAGCAGATCGTACCTCCAGAACTTCGGCGAGGCATGATCGAGATGCGAGACGACGACGACGGCGGCCGAACGAAGATCGGAAACAAGACGAACGAGAAACCCTGAAAAAGATTAAAGAGAGACTGGCAAACTTGGAGAACAAGAAAATTCGAGAGGGCTCACCCTCCAGCGGGGTATTTATAGGTGTTGGTGGTGCTCGCCTCCCGGGTTTCGGGAGAGAGAGAGAGCTTTACACGTTTTTGCATCCGGCATTTCTAGAATATTCCACACAAGTAGAGATAGTCAACCAAAACATGAGAACTAGAAATGTGGTGTTTTCAATGCTTTTTTTGCAAAAAATCAACCACGTAGATGTGTTCTGGGTCGTGTACTTTTTTGATGAAAAATGTAATTTTGAGATTCTTGAATATTTATGAGTAAAAATATCTTGGTTTGTTTATGTAAAACATGCAGATCATAATTTGTATTTAAATTTAAGAAAAAAGAAGAAAAATCTATGAAAATAATGGTATGCACGTTAGTAATGGATACCCATATTTGCTGGGCAAGTACGGATGGCAGTGGACAGGGGGAAAAGGGCCTGCTTCCCCTCACCCAGTTTGTACCGGGGATGGAGGACATGAAACGGGGATGGAGGTTTTCCCCGTCCTGATCCCTGCCTTTCTCTGCCCCGCCCCGTTTCCAATCCTTTTTTAAGGAGGGCAATGAACTGAGAGAAAATGGGGTCCCGCCCCCCACCTCTTTTCCGTCTGGACCACCAGGAATATGAAATGGGGATAATAAAAGCGGGGATGAAGGTTAAAACCCAAACCGGTGCAGGGATGGAGGATATAATTTTGAAACAGCAGGATGGAGGCCTTGTCTCCCGCCCCCGGTCCACTATCATCCCCACCAAATGTTAGACCATAAAAGATCCAAATTGAAACTCGAAATAGTGGTGGACATTGGGCTAGTTGGGTTGGGCTTGACATAAGCCATGTTAGAGCCTGACTCATACCTTGACCCTCCTCAAAACCTGACCTGCCAATTCTCTGATTCAAGCTCTTCCCAAGACTTCAGTCATAGATCTATTGGTGAATGAGCAAAACAGAGTTGGGCTCTGTCGATGGGACAAGCAGGTTATATGTTCCCCCCCCGAACAGGGCAGTTAGCTACATCTCATGATCGGGGGTCCCAAAGAGCACCACGTATGTAAGCATGTGCGTCTCGTATCCCCATGTTTGTCAGCATTAATTAGCGTTGGAGTTTGATAAGATTGCAAAGACTTAAGTACCCTCTCCTCCATTGGTGCAAAAAAAAAATGACGGTTCTTGAAAAGGAGTGGTTGTAAAGACTTAAGTGCCCCGAAGATGATTATTTAAGACCCAGTCTCTGCACTGCAGGATTATCCGAGAAAGAAATCTCCCCTGGAGGAGGCCATGAACATCAACCCTCTCACTCTCTCTCTCCCTTCTATTTCTGCTTCTGTGCACATCCATTAGAAGATCATACATTGCTCCATCAAGCACCGACTGACCTATACATTGACTCTTGTGAAGCCTGATTCAGAGTTTTTACCCTTACAGGAGGAGGGTTTGGGGGCTCCTCCCAGCCTGGGTATCATCATTCAACTAAATGAGTTGTAGATCCTGATTTAGAGTTTTTACCCTTACAAGAGAGGGATAAAACCTCATCTCACTCTCTCTCCCTTCTCTCTCTACTTCTGTGCACATCCAACAAACGATCCAACATTTCTCCATCAAACACCGACTGACCTGCACACTAACTGTAGCATCGTTCAACTTGATGAGTTGTGGAACCTAATTTAGAGTTTTTGCCCTTACAGGAGGGGGGTTTGGGGGCTCCTCCCAGCGTGGGTAACATCATTCAACTTGAAGAGTTGTGGAATCTGATTCAAAGTTTTTATCCATTCATATTTTAAGGCATTAGATCTCATTTTTGAACATCCACGCATGTGCAGTTTGCTTTCATCATGTTCAGTTGCTTTCTAGATTATACTTTGAATTCTTGTGCATTTTAGATCTATCGATTTGTATGTAACCAGAGCTCATTTTAACTTGAATTTTTTACTGCAACTTTATGCATATGTCTTCATGCTCTTCATCAAAAATCAGATCATTCTGAGTTTGTTTGACCCACTTTAAAAATCGAGATTCAAAATCTGTTATTTTGCACCGTCAGGATTTTAGCAGAATCAGGACCAACTTGCGGAAGTGATTTCTCCCTAACCAGAGATGATTTTTCCGCTCCGTAAAAAGGGTTGTTTTATAAATTGAATCTAGTTTGTTTATACCAAATTTCAGCGATTTCTATGGTGTTTTCGTACTAGTTTCGGGTAAAAAACCATAACCCTGTCACCCTGTGTCATTTTAACGGCTCAAATTTTGATCCATTTTGTTTGAATTTTATTTTCCTAATGGAAGATCATTTTTCAATTCTGTAAAACGGGTTCTCTTCGTTTATGTGTCTATTTCATCCCTGTTAATTTTCAGAATTTTTCATGTTCAATTACTATTTTATTTTGATTAAATACTAGAACCTTGTATCCAGATTTTATAAATATTCTGATTTTGGCCCCCATATCATGACTGTTGCAGCACTTCTTCAACAAATCGTTATTTGATTGACAATATTCTTCAGCAAATTATTGTTATGATTTTTTTGAGTCTCTAATGAGTCTTTACTATGATTTATAGTATTTTTGGGTCTCCAACGAGCCTCACAATGATTTATAGTGTTGTTCGATCTTTTAACTATGATTTATAGTGCTTTGGGTCTCCAACGAGCCACACAACGATTTTTAGTGTTTTTCAGTCTTTTAACTATGATTTATAGTGTTTTCGGGTCTCTAATGAGACTCACAGCGATTTATAGTGTTGTTGGACCTCACTATAGCGATTTGTAGTGTTTCTCGGTAAACACTACAGCGATTTGTGATACAAATCGCTATCCGAATCAGGACCAACTTGTCAGGGTCATATCTCCCTAACCAAAGATCGGATTTCATATCCGTAAAAAGTGGTGTCTTTGTTATGAAGTCTAATTTATTCCTGTAAATTTTCAGCGATTTACATGGTCATTTGATACCCCATTTGGATCTAAAACCAGACCCCTATCAGTCTGCCTTATTTGAGTGACATAGGTTTTTATTTCATTTTGTAAGAGTCATATCTCCCCAACGGAAGATCATTTTTCAAATCCGTAAAAAGGGTTTTCTTCCTCTATGTGTCTAGTTTATATCTGGAAAGTTTTATAACTTTTTATGCTCATTTGATATTTTGAATCTGTTAAAAACTGAGACATGTTATAAAATGTTATAAAACTTAAAAAGTTTGAAACTTCCTCTATGTGTCTCGATTTTTAACAGGTTTGAAATATCAAATGAGCATAAAAAATTATAAAACTTTCCAGATATAAACTAGACACATAAAGAAAGAAAACCCTTTTTACGGATTTGGAAAATGATCTTCCGTTGGGGAGATATGACTCTTACAAAATGAAATAAAAACCTATGTCACTCAAATAAGACAGACTGATAGGGGTCTGGTTTTAGATCCAAATGGGGTATCAAATGACCATACAAATCGCTGAAAATTTACAGGAATAAACTAGACTTTATAACAAAGACACCACTTTTTACGGATTTGAAATCCGATCTCTGGTTAGGGAGATATGACCCTGACAAGTTGGTCCTGATTCGGATAGCGATTTGTATCACAAATCGCTGTAGTGTTTAGCGAGAAACACTACAAATCGCTAAACACTACAGCGATTTGTGATGCAAATCGCTATCCGAATCAGGACCAACTTGTCAGGGCCATATCTCCCTAACCAGAGATTGGATTTCAAATCCGTAAAAAGTGGTATCTTTGTTATGAAGTCTAGTTTATTCCTGTATATTTTCAGCGATTTCTATGGTCATTTGATACCCCATTTGGATAAAAAACCAGACCCCTATCAGTCTGTCTTATTTGAGTGACATAGGTTTTTATTTCATTTTGTAAGTCATATCTCCCCAACGGAAGATCATTTTCCAAATCTGTAAAAAGGGTTTTCTTCCTCTATGTGTCTAGTTTATATCTGGATAGTTTTATAACTTTTTATACTCATTTGATATTTCAAACCTGTTAAAAATCGAGACACATAGAGGAAGTTTCAAACTTTTTAAGTTTTATAACATTTTATAACATGTCTCGGTTTTTAACAAGTTCGAAATATCAAGTGAGCATAAAAAGTTATAAAACTTTCCAGATATAAACTAGACACATATTGAAAAAAACACTTTTTACGGATTTGAAAAATGATCTTCCGTTGGGGAGATATGACTCTTACAAAATAAAATAAAAACCTATGTCACTCAAATAAGGCAGACTGATAGGGGTCTGGTTTTAGATCCAAATGGGGTATCAAATGACCATGTTAATCGCTGAAAATTTACAGGAATAAATTAGACTTCATAACAAAGACACCACTTTTTACGGATTTGAAATCCGATCTCTGGTTAGGGAGATATGACCCTGACAAGTTGGTCCTGATTCGGATAGCGATTTGTATCACAAATCGCTGTAGTGTTTAGCGAGAAACACTACAAATCGCTATAGTGAGGTCCAACAACACTATAAATCGCTGTGGGTCTCGTTAGAGACCCGAAAACACTATAAATCATAGTTAAAAGACCGAAAAATACTACAAATCGTTGTGGGGCTCGTTGGAGACCCCAAAGCACTATAAATCATAGTTAAAAGATCGAACAACACTATAAATCATTGTGAGGCTCGTTGGAGACCCAAAAATACTACAAATCATAGTAAAGACTCATTAGAGACTCAAAAAAATCATAACAATAATTTGCTGAAGAATATTGCCAATCAAATAACGATTTGTTGAAGAAGTGCTGCAACAGTCATGATATGGGGGCCAAAATCAGAACATTTATAAAATCTGGATACAAGGTTCTGGTATTTAATCAAAATAAAATAGTAATTGAACATGAAAAATTCTGAAAATTAACAGGGATGAAATAGACACATAAACGAAGAGAACCCGTTTTACAGAATTGAAAAATGATCTTCCATTAGGAAAATAAAATTCAAACAAAATGGATCAAAATCTGAGCCGTTAAAATGACACAGGGTGACAGGGTTATGGTTTTTGACCCGAAACTGGTACGAAAACACCATAGAAATCGCTGAAATTTGGTATGAACAAGCTAGATTCAATTTAGAAAACAACCCTTTTTACGGATCGGAAAGATCATCTCTGGTTAAGGAGAAAACACTTCCGCAAGTTGGTCCTGATTCTGCTAAAATCCTGACGGTGCAAAATAACAGGTTTTGAATCTCGATTTTTAAAGTGGGTCAAACAAACTCAGAATGATCTGATTTTTGGTGGAGAGCATGAAGACATATGCATAAAGTTGCAATAAAAATTTCAGATTAAAATGAGCTCTGGTTACATACAAATCGATAGATCTAAAATGCACAAGAATTCAAAGTATAATCTAGAAAGCAACTGAACATGATGAAAGCAAACTGTACATGCGTGGATATTCAAACATAAGATCTAATGCCTTAAAATATGAATGGGTAAAAACTTTGAATCAGACTCCAAAACTCTTCAAGTTGAATGATGCTACCCACGTTGGGAGGAGCCCCCAGACCCCTCTCCTATAAGGGTAAAAACTCTGAATCAGCATCTACAACTCATTTAGTTGAATGATGCTACCCACGCTGGGATGAACCCCCGGACCCCCCTCCTGTAAGGGCAAAAACTTTAAATCAGGCACATAAGTAGAGAGAGAAGGGAGAGAGAGTGAGAGGGTTGGTGTTCATGGCCTTCTCCAGGAGGAACCCTTTACCTCCCTTGATTTCTTCTCTAGAGAGAGAGAGAGGGTTTTACAGTGTTTTACGAAGAAGGAAGAAGAAGAAGATGACGATGAAGCAATGTAGGATCGTCTGTTGGATGTGCACAGAAGTAGAGAAAGAAGAGAGAGAGTGAGAGGGTTGTTGTTCATGGCCTTCTCCATGAAGAACTCTTTGTTTCCCTTGATTTCTTCTCTAGAGAGAGAGAGGGTTTTACAGTGTTTTACGGAGGAAGAAGAAGAAGACATGTTTGTCCTTTTTTTGAACAGAAAAAGAAGAAGACTTTGAAGAGTCAACATCATCATCGACTTTCTGGATGGAGGACATGTTTGTCCTTTTTTTGAACTGTTTGTTTTTTCTTTTTTGAATGAAGGGCATTTTTGTTATTTTCTCAAACCATCACTTTATGAGAAGAATAGCAAGAAAGGGTACTTAAGTCTTTGCAACAACACCAGAGTCCGATGCAAAGTTATGTCAACATACACGGGAATACGAGCCCCATGTGCTTGTATACATGGTGCTTATTCAAAGCCCCGAACACAGACGTGGGATTCAGTGAATCATCGGGGGCGAACATACACCACCCTCTCGTCGATGGGTTAGGTTTGTGTCAGAAACCTTGACCTGAACTCTAATTTTTGGGTATGGGCATAAAAAAAGTACCGACTTGACCTGAACTCTATTTATTGAGATTTGATTTTTGTAACACGACAAAACTAGAACCCGGTAATTTGTTATTTGAATGGGTGTGGTTACAGTGCTACGCCCTGACGGGTCGAGTACCCAACCCGTTGACATCCCTAAGCTCCATTGACACTTCTACCACGGCTCAAGACCTATGGGAGTCTGAACTCTTACGGAAGTCATCAACCAGAAGATAGGGAGGGGAGATCATATTGAATTCTGGTTTGATGTTTGGATTTCGAGAGAGACCAATTTCTTCCATCTCCCCCAGCAACACCCCAAAGATCATGTATCAAAACTCTTTTGACACATTAAAACCAGTGAAGTTATTGACCAAAACGTTAGAACCAAGTGCCGTATTATAAACAATGTGCCGAGGATCCCAAAAGATGTAAAGGTAGCCATTCAATCCCAATATTAGAACTCCACATGTAATGTGGAACAAGTCAAAGGGGGGTGACAGTCAAAGCCGTGTGGGAAAGTACAAGGAAAGCGGGAGTGGTGGACTCAAATTTTCAAACCGGTGTGGCATAAAAAGAAGTCATTTGAAATAGGATGGGTTTCATCATACATTTTTATTCATCCAATCAATGTCTTGGGATGAATGGTTAGGATTGAATGTAAGATGAAACCCAACATATTTCTTCCTTTTTTTTTTTTATGATGAAGGAACCTTCACCGAGAATGGGGTCAATAACGGGCCTGCCTCCCTACAAGGTAAAACTCTAGGTTTGGGATACAACCACCAAGCCTTACGTCTCCCAACCGTGTAAAAGCAACTGCAGCCTCATGTGACAATGAGGTTAGATATTGAGCCTTTAGCTTGACACAACGTGATGGCTCAAAAATTTTACCAAAATTTTTGATTTTTTTTAACCTTTAAGTAACAAAAAACGATTATTTTAAGCTTGGGGTTAAGCAAACTTCAAGTGGATCATGGATGAGAATCATTCACAAAAAAACCCTATAAGTCAAAGAATCCAAACAGTTACAATTATATCAAAGTTCATTATACAAAAATGTAGGGTCAAAACAATATATGATTAAAATATCCTAAGTTGAATCGTGATTCTCGAGAAGTCTTGTTCAGAAGGCTGCCACTGTCTTACACCGTCCATTGTTCATAAGGTAATCACCTAAAATTTTTCCTTTAAACGGTCATACTGGTAAAAACTTAGTAGGTAATTATACCCATTTCAGGTAAAATTGCATATAATTTCATATAAGGCATGATTTCAGAAAAAATATGAATACAAATAAAGCATGGGTTCAGTAAAGTATGAATACAATTAAGATATGAATATAATGCAAGTCAGGTATCCCATTTCATTAAGCAGGTAATCGTCAATGTGAGCATGAAGGTATTTGTTTTGATATTTAACCCTGTGTGGGTACTCACATGTGCAGCTCTGAGTCAGAATCGAGATCGTATGGGGGGTTTATTATTCTATGTATTTTAGTAACACATACGATTAGCCTGCCACAAAAGTCGTAGGGAGCATTATAATGACCAAGAGAGATTTTTTCAGGGCATGTTTTAGTAAAGATGTACCCTAACCTTCTATAGAAGTGAAGAAACTATTAACCTAGGGCAAACTTGCAATAAATCTGGTCCCCTACCTCCGTTATTGTCACTCGATGAATATGTTTTCATTGACAACAATGCCGATCAAAGCTTTATCACTTACCCTCTCCAAAGTAAGCATAATTCTGAATGGGTAATAAGGTTTTCTCTTTATATAATGAGACTTATCATTGCATATAACTCTCGTAGGCATTTTAGGGCTTAATCGCCCTCGTACCCTTTCTGGATAGCCATATATTTTACGATATATACCCACTCATTCAGTAATTGCTCTGACACTTATGAGTACTTCACCTGTGAAGGCGGATCACTTTAAATGTGGATGCATTCATTATTCAGAATTGCTCTAGCATCATTAGCTTTTTATGAGCATTTTACCTATGAAGAAAGAACCAAGTATCACACATATCATGCATATGAGTGAACATAACAAAATACAAGTCATGTCACACACACAATATGATATTCAATTTACATTATTGTGGTTCCTTTGAACCTTGGCTTTGTCTTGAGCTAAACATATATTTGCATATCAAAATTCATGGGCTTTTCGTACATATGTATCCAGATGACCCTTAGGGTTTCGCAAACCCTAGCTCGATGGTTGATCTAATCATTTGTTCAAGCATGGAATGATAAGTGTGAAACTTGTAAATGATTGCATGCATACACAAACTATTACATGGGTATTCATGATTTTATGCAAGCTATTGCATGCATGCATGAAATAAGACATACGATCTATTATACTTGATTTTTCAGAAGATGGCATGTTATACGAACATTCTACTTATATGGATAATGAGCCAATTTTGTATAAGTTGACTCTTACCGAACATGAGTCGATCCTCACTAAACAAAGCAATTGCTAAAGTCATGAATTGACTCTTATAATTTTGGAGTCGACCTTAAGGTCTCAGAGGTTGACCCTAGCATGGCATGAGTATATCTCGCTCATATACCAACTTAACCACAGCATGGGTTGACTCACCTGGCCAAGGGTCAGCCCTTGCTAGGCATTTGATTGAGCAAAGGTCGACTCATCTCTACAGGAGTCGACCCTTGCATGGGTTAGAAAACAAGAAGGGTCGACCCTTGCTGCAATATAATCAGGCTGGGGTCAAATCTTTCTATAAGAGTCAACCCTCCAGAATATAGGAAAATACAAAGGTCGACTCTTTCTTCAAGGGTCGACCCTTGCTGAAATAAACATAGGTTGGGGGTCGACTCTCTCTGCAAGAGTCGACCCTCCAAAATGTAGACACAAAGCAGGGGTCGACTATTTTTCCAAAGAGTCAACCCTTGCAACAAATTACATTGGTTGGGGGTCGACTCTTTCTACAAGAGTTGACCCTCCAAAATGCAGAGAAATGCAGGGGTCGACTCTTTTTCCAAAGGGTTGACTCTTGTAGCATATGAACATAAGCAAGGGTAAACTCCTTTCTTTAGGAGTCAACCCTTGTTGTCAATACATAGGTTGGGAGTCGACTCTCTTTACAGGAGTCGACCTTCCAGAATATAAGAACCACATCAAATACAAAGAGAAGTCGAGGTTGACTCATTTATACAGGGGTTGACCCTTGTTGCAAACAAGGAGTTGACTTGTTGCATGGCATGAGTTGACCCTCGAGCAAGACAATGCTTATCTATTTTTGCAAAAATATAAATTTAAAACACAATTTGTGAAATAACATGTAGATTTACCAACATTCGGTATACAAATCTACGTAAACAAAGGTAAGTGTGTGTGGCTTTCTCGAGGCTCATGCTAAAACTTGGGTTTGTAAACTAAGGTAGTTGTATCACTGGATAAGGTGACTAAGCAGCTATGTGCAGATTGGTGGTGTGTAGTGGCAAAGCTAGAGAATCACCAAAACAAGAGTGAGATAATAGGTAGGATAGATGAGGGAGTGAGAGAGAGGATTAGAGAGGATCGGGTAAAGGGGGGGGGGTATTTATAGAAGGGATGGTAGAGGGAGTGAGGTGGCAAGGTAGTGAATCACTTTTACTAAGTGGCTAATGAAAGCCAACACTTGGTGTGACACCCCAAAACCCCAACTTGAAAAATCCTTAGATTTTTAGAAGATTTTTTTTTTAAAACACTAAGCATGCGGAAAAATCATAAGGAGAAAGTTAGTTAGAAAGTTTGAACGAGTCACAGAATGAACAACAAAAAGAAACATTTCATTCCACAGTTGATTTACAAAATGAGACCAAAAGCTGCATCAACTCAGTTACAAAAGGGTCTCTCAAAAACCAAAACGGTATAATTCCCCAAAACAACTGCCAAGACCGTGTAAGTCCAAAGTGTGGGTCCAAAAAGCCTCTGTCACACAGTCATTGTGATCGCACTCTAGCAGTCATCACCTGTATCATCATAAAATGGGCTAAGTACTCTTGCGAGTTGGTGAGATAAAACATCCATATGATATCATTTTAAAGGAAAGGCATACAACATAGAAACAGGTAAATTAACAAGTATATGTACATGTGGCAGGTAAGTGCATATGCTACAAGTCTAAGCAACAAAGAAAGTAACAAGTGCAACAGGTTACAACAAACAGAACAAGGAGACCAAGCAAAGCAACTACTGAACGAGCAACTAAGGAACCACGAGTGAGACAGGTACAAGAATAGTACTAACGTAAGCAAGCAAAGCAACTAACAAAGTAAGTTAGTCTATGATTGGTTAGTAATTATATTATTTTGATTACTCTTTCGGGTACGCGACGGAACCTCGCATTCTGTGAGACATGCACCTGGTGTCTATTATTCATTTTCTAGTGTGGTAACCGAGAAAGCTACAGACCGAGTAACCTCATGCGGACAACGCACAACTGAGAGAAACCATACATAGGTAATGGATTGCAATCCGCACTACGGCAGTAGTGGAGGTACCTCAACAGGTAACCTCGACCTTCCTAACTCTGAGTGACTGTAGGTCAAAGGATGCCTCAACTCCTACAAATGTGTCGTAGTAATGACTTGTCACTGAGGGTTGTACCATCCATCCTCTTTAAGGTGAATCGTTTTGTGAATGGGGCATGACGATTTATCTTTCTTAAGCTGGTTCGACATTCATACCTCCTTTCGAGGTATTTAGACACATATGCCTTGTGGTCTCTGTGGGGTACACAAACGAGGACTTGTCCTGCCCATTCACATGCTCGGCCTCACACAACTACAGAAAGAGCACATCGCATGTGAAGGCGATCTTAACACCATTTTATTTTCATTTTTAGGGTATTGTAATACATTAGCTCACTCATGAACATGGGACCTCCGCCCAAAGACTCCAGTAGAGTCATAAAACCTCAACAGGTGTTTGATGATAATACCCTATGGTGTTAAAGTCTCAATCATATGTTACATCGAGTGTGTAGTATGCACTTGATGCATTTTTCAATATCTCGAGCACAAGACTAAAGTGTAACACTTAAGGTATGAACTGGATAATACATGTGTGTAAACACCCCAAATTTTTCAAATTTTCAAAAATTCCCTTTTTACTCCTGACACTCACCTTATGAGATATTTAAAAGAGCAATTATGTCAATTTCTATTCATTTCTCAGATTCACTTGCTGAAGATCCGAGATCCAATTTCATCTTCCATATTTGACCCAATTTTGGATCCTGATCAAATATTCAAATCCAGTTCTGAGCTTGATTCTTCATTTTTCAATTCAAAATCTAAAAATACAAAATAGCTCAGACATTTCATCCAAATCCAGTATTCATTTGGATCCACTCTTCTCTTTTCCTCAATTTGACATCCAAACTCGAATGTTTTCTCAAAATCTCGAATCCAGATCTGTTCCGAAAACTAAATTTTCAAATAAATTTCACAAATTCTCTTTTTGTAAAAACCTCAAATTTTAAAGCAAAATATTTTATAAAACCTCATCTGGATCCTCCCTATCATGTTTTTAGGTTTTTCTTTCAAAAACTTAAAAAGAAAAATTTTCAGAAAGTAGTTCTGCCCTCTTTTTGAAAAATTCTTATTACAACCATCTTTTTGAAAAATTTTAAAACAAAGAGGGACCCGTTTTGAAAGTTTTCTAACAGCCTCCTCTTATAAAAACCAGCACAAGGGAGGTCGATCATCTCATCCATTTTTCATTTGTCTTCATCCATCTCTCGCCCCAGTCATCTCTCGCATCCTTCTTCTTCTCCTTCTTCCCTTTTCCCCCTCTTCTCTACGTCTGATCTCCCTTTCTTCCCACACCAAGTGAAGAAGCTCAACCCAGTGTGGACATAGAAGCAGAGACTCCCTCTCTTCTAAATTCATGATAAGATTTCTTCTCTCTGTCTCCCCTCCTTTCTATTTTACCCATTTGCTTTTATTTGGTTTTTCATTAATTCAATATAAAACACTCTTTGTAGTGTTGATCTGCATATAGCAGCATCGACCTACATGCTGCAACATCATAAGAATGATTATATTCAAACAATTTTTTTCTTTCCTTTGCAATTTATTTTTTAATTTCCTTGATTTTTGTATGTTTTGAATAACTGTTTATATCTGATTCGATATTGTCTGGTAGTTCATCATCATATCTTCATGTGTTTTGTTACATCACCATTGCATTTTCCCCTTTGTTTCATTGTTTACCTGCATAATAGTTCTATCATACTTTGCATTATCATCTTCTCTTCCTTTTATAATTTCTTTGTTTTAATTTAGTTGTTGCATTTACTTACAATTCTTGTGATTGCTCCATTGAATCACTATTCATTTCTCTATTTCATTTTTGTTACATGGTACTATCACATATACACATCTCATTCATGATGCACTGTCATTACATTTTCAATTGCGTTTGCATTTATCTCCATCTGCATTTTGTCATCTATGTGTTTTATGCTCAGCAACATCCATTGATTCCTCTGCATTCTCTTTTCCATTTATTCTGCATTTTCCCTTTTCTCCTGCATATCACATCATTAAAATCATCATAGTACTTTCACATTCATCTGCATTCTTTTGCATTCTATGCCATAAGGTTGTTATGCATAGAGAGAAGGGGCATGTAGTACCTGTTCAGACCAACTCCTTTCACCTCAGAAGCAGGGAGGGTATAAACACAGAAAGATCACCCGATCTCTCAGCATTCGTTCATCTTCATTCACATCATCTTCACTTGTATTTTGTGATTCAATTCCCATAGTACCTTGCATCTTCTTTCTTTTTTGATTTTCCAAAGGTTGGTGGTTTTTGCTTTTTGTATATAGTACGTATATTTTTCTGTAACTCACGATGAAGAGGAAAGAATGAATAAATAGGGTGTTTCTTGGTTTATGGGAATCATTAGATATCCGAAACATTTTTATAAATAATATTGGTTGAAAGAATTACTGGGTGCCCCCCCCCCCCTCCTTCTTCTTGATTGAAATTGGTATATCTCTTGGGGATTGGAGAAGAAGAAGCATACGGTTAAGCAGGGGCCTTGCTAGCATTGTGGTGTTACGAGTACTCCTCTTTGGAGAAGTGGACCACCAGACAAACCAGTTCAATGCAATGCATGTGGTTCGAGATGGAGAGCGAAGGGTTTACTTATGAACTATTCTCCACTGCATTCCTGTGGAGAACTTGTTGTGCCAGTGCAGTTTAAAATTTCTAAGGTAAAATGTTTTCCTGAAAGAACAAAAATTGCATAAGCAAAAGTGGGATGAAGTTAGTCAAGAAAGTGAAGATGAAACTAGTGGCTTTGACTCTCAAAATGACAACAAGTTGGAACAAGGATCAAGCAATCGGTCTAGTTTGGGATCAACTATGTCATATTTTGAGAGATGTGCTCAATTTGTTAGCACAAGTGCAAGTGATTTCACAGCCCACTATATCTTCTCAGTAGACTCATGGTCACCAACAACAATCCCCTAACTGCCACAGTAACAAATACAACAACAGTTGTTGCGTTATCCATTCATTAAGCTTGATATTTAGAATTCTCTACTGAAGCCCTCTTAACAGTGGCAAAAGAATCAAAGTTTGCACTCTGGGGCTCTGTTTTGTTATACTTGTCACATCAGAATTTCGTAGGTTAATGACTAAGATTCTGTTATAGAGGGAGGCCTATGGGTTGAAGGATCCTATCCTTTTTATGAACTATATGTCCTCAATCATGACATTTTCTACTTCTCTACTCTCACTACTGTTTGACGCATGAGTTCATTTTAAGCAAAACAACTACCTTGATAAATCATGACATATCATTCAAAGTTGCTTGTCGATGAGTATTGGAGGTAGCCTGGCATTTTTTTAATAGAGTATATTCTTGTTTCAGCAGCTAGCGCAGTGACAGTCATAATTGCATTAAACACCGCATATCATATTAGATCACATCCACCTGTACATAAGCATTTCACCCACTGTGTCATTTCCATTTAATATATCTCATTGCTCACAATCTCCTTGCATCAGATGCATTTTTGGTTTTTCAATTGAAAGTGTCAACCTTCTGATTTTCATCCTGTAGTAGATTCAAATCCCCTTTACCCATGTCATAACAACCCCTGACCACCTGGGTACTCATTTGGTATATCAGTCACTCCCAACACAATGTATGGCTTCATTTCATAAGTCATACATTGTTGTCATCTTCAATGACATTTATTTGTTGCGTCTTCATGACATTGGCATGTCGCTGTGTATATTAAACTATAGCCCAACACCTGCACTTGCACACATTTCATTGCACTTACACACCTTCTTATACCTACTACACATCACTTCACTGCCACAGCACAACACTTTCTCCTATGTACTCTGTGTTTGCCTTCAGCAACACCCATGCATCTTACATTGTGCACATCATTATCACTTATACATTTCATCATTTGTTGCACATCCTCACTCCCCGCATATCAGCAACACGTGTCCCCCTGTGCACAACACTACACAGCAACCCCTGTGCACATTCCCTGCACTTGTTGCACATCCATTGTCATCACCTGCACATGGTCACCTTCTGCACTTGCAGCAACACCTACACCCTTGCCTATGCACCATCAGCAACACCAGCATGTCATTTGCACATCTGCATCCCCTTTACTGCTGCACCTCTACACTTTCACTTGCACACTGGCAGCATCACTTGCATACAACATGTTGCCATTTGTTTCACCTTCATTGTCACCTGTTGTACTAACATTATAGTTCATCTTTGCCACAACACAACACATATTATGTTCTCATTTCTTGCATATTGATATGTGCATTCCACTTCCTTTTTTTTTCATTCCTATTGGCATTTCAAAATTTTAATTTACATTCATTGTACTTATGTTGTGGTTTCATTTCCATCTCTTGCATCCCACAATGTGCACATTCACTGCGTATAGCACCCTGCACTTTACAATTTTACACTCACTGTCACTTGGGCATTTGCATTCAGTACATCGCCTTCATTCTTTGCACTTGCACTACAATGTTATCTCCTGCATCAATGCAACACCTCATTGCTTCACTGATTTCTATAATCAAAACAAAAAATGCATTACCTTTCATGTTGTACAGGCATTCAATTCAGCCTAGACACATATACTTTTCCTCATTTTGCAGTATAGGCATCCTCACTCCAACATATACATCTGTACATGCCATTACTTAGGCATATGTCTATGTTATTCCTCATTAGCATATGCATTGCATCTAGTCATCGCATATGCATTTTCATCTAGGCATTGCATATGCATTTCCTTATTAATATATGCATTTGCACTTAGGCATTGCATATGCACTCCTTCATTTGCATAAAGCATCATACTTAGGTAGATGCAATATGCATTTCACCATTAATATGAGCATCACACTTAGGTATATGCATATGCATTTTTCATTTGGCATAAGCATATCACTTAGGCATATGCAATCTTCATTTAGCATAGCACTTGGGCATATGCATATGCATTCTTCATTTAACATAAGCATAGCACTTGGGCATATGCATATGCATTCTTCATCAGCATAACCATATGCATGTTAGTTTTAACATGGCATTTTTTATTTTCTTCTATATTTTGCAATTTTGCCTTGTGCTAACTCATTTTTGCAGGAAAAACATGGAAGATGCTGATTTCTTTTCCTAGATTAGGAATTTCAATTTCAATTGTAATAATTCCATGTTAATGAGAATCTTTATCTTTCTGAATAGATTAGAATGTATGAGCTTATAGTTATGTTTTAAAATTCTCATAATCTCCTGTGACAGTTTTTTTTTATTTTATTCTTCAAAAAGTATTGTGGTATAACACGAATGGCATGCACACCTTTCTAATAAGAGGTAAATAACCCTAAGTAAATGATTCACATTTATCACCATAGTCAAAATGTGAACAATAATTAAGTTTTTTATCTTTTATGGAATAACATTTGATTTCTATCATATTTTCTAAATATCTTTTCCTCCGTTATCAGAATTTAAGATATAAATTAACTTGCGATATATTTGTGGCCATAGTCATGGGTATATTAAAAGTTAATTTTATTTTAAATCCTATAAAGGCACAAACATTTATTTTATTCTTTATTAGAATTTAAATATAGATTAGATTATAATATATTTGTGACCATAGTCATGAATGTATTATGATTTAATATTACTTCAATTCTCTTAAAGAATGAAATTTGCTTTTAAATTCTAATCTTTAAATTCATTTAAAGAATTCATCATTTAGGATAGAGTTGCATTCTTTCTCAAGTTATTTTTCAATTCCAAGTGATTTTTGAAATAAAACTTTCAAAATACAGTTTTTTCTGAATTCAAAATCATTTTTCAACTTCCATTTATAAATTCAGATTTATCCTTTTATTTTCAATTCTATTTAGTTTTAAATTTGATTTCCAATTCCAAATTTCAATTTCTGAACCTTATATTCTTGGATTTTGCATCTTAAACTTCAAATTTCATTCAAATTGTTTTTTTTTTTATTTCAAAATTTTGAATTCTATTGCAAATCCTGAGTTTTAATTTTCAATTTAACTCTAAATCAAAGTTTTGAAATTCACTTTGAAATTCCAAATCAAATTTTGAGGTTTACTTGGAATTTCTAATTCAATTTTCAAATTCAATTCTGTTTTCAAATTCCAAGTACAATTTTAAATTCTAATTTCGAAATCCAATTTCAAAGTTTATTTTTTTCAAATTTTCAATTTCTAAATTCATTCTTAAATTCCAATTTCAAATTCAAATTCTAATCTCAATTTCCAAATTCATTTCCAACTTTAAAGTTAATTTTCAATTTCAAATTCTAATTTCAATTTCCAAGTTCATTTCCAATTTCAAAGTTAAATTTCAAATTCAAAGTCAATTCAAAGTTCGAATTTGAGATTCTAATTCAATTTCCAAGTTCCATTCTGATTTCAAAAATCAAATCAAATTTCAAAATCAATTCCAAACCTCAATTTCAAACTCTGTTTCAATTTCAAAGTTTTAGAAATAAACTTAATTTTCAAATTCCAACTCCAAATCTAGTCTTTATTTTCCAAACTTCACATTTTTCCAAATTCCATTTTCGATTTCAAATCTTCCTTTTTAATTCAAATTTCAATTTTAGAAACTCTCAAAATCTCAATTCTATTTCAACCTTTGATTTCAGTTACAATTTCAACTTCCAAATTTCAAATTTCCTTTTCAAATCTCAAAGTCATTTCAGATCCAAGTTTGGATTTAAAATTTCAATTTTCCAAATCAAGTTTAATTTCTGAACCACTTCTTCAAAGATATTCTCAAACTTATTTCAAAATCACTTGGAATCCATTTTCTGAAATATTTTTAATTCCAAAGCATGCATCATATTTCAAATCATCATTTTCAAAGTTCATTGCACAAGCATGATTCAATATGCATTTAGGACTTAGAATAATTACTTAGTCAAATTTAGGCAAAGCAAAAGGTATTTGATTCGATCCTTGGTTCAATTACCCCTGGTAAAGGCTCCAGGAACGGTTGAACCTTGTACCGATGAACGAATCTCGTCTCTTCACTTTTTCTACAAGATTTTAAAATGGAGGTGAGTTAATTTTTCAAAATATCTTTTTCAAAGAAAGGTCAAGTGAGACCTTGCAAAGAGTGTCCTTCCTTCTTTCTTTCTCTCTCTTCTTTCTTTCTTTCTCCCCTCAAAAGGGAAAAAGGGAAAGGAAAGAAAAAAGGAAATAAGAAAAGAAATTTCTTTTTTTGCAACGATCACAGACGTGGCGACCGTGATGGGACTTGTCTTCGTCTGATCGAATTAATGCCTTTACCTTGTTTAAATTCTTCTAAGTCATTATTCTTTAAAATGTCAGCTTCATTTTTCCTTAGGAGCCTAGACTCTGACCCAACTGACATTAATGCATATAGGATTAAGTATGGTTTGGTGGGATCATATTGAGGAGAATTTATGCATGCTCACTTAGACTTAGGTCTAAAAATATAACTCTCCTCAAATCTAGGGATTGAATGCAAACAATGTATGCAAGTCTGTGCTTTTTTATGATTTTCAAAATCCTATTTCTTTAGGACTCTGCATTAGAGCTATCTGATTTCCTGCATGTTGATCATATTTTCAAAACATCTCCACCTATATTGTCTCGGTCTTCACGTTGCTGGGCTGTCTCACTGAACCATAGTTCAAGAAAGAGCCCCACAACTAGACCACTTATTTAGGTTAACATCCCCTGCCACGTACTAAGGGCCATAGTCCAAAGTATATCGACAGTTTCTCAAGGATGTTGGGAAAACCATTTACCTTAGAACAAGAGAATTATTCTTATGCCACGTACTTCGATCTTTGGCTTGAGTATATCGGCACATCTTGATTGAATTTAGATGATCTAAACCTTAGAGTTAGGATTAAGGTCCTACAAACCTTTTCAAATATTGCATTTAGAGTTAGCTTTTAGGGAATGTTGTTCTGTGCATCATTGCTTGTGTAGCTTTGCTTCTTTTGTGGATATTATCTTGTAAATCTTTATTTACTTCACCTTTAAAAAAAACTGGATATTTATTTTAAAATTTTCCTCTATTTCTCAAAATTCAGGTGTATACTTTTCCTTCTCTTCTTCAGAATAATTTTCTTAAACCCTGGATATTCATTTTAAAATTTCTCTCTATTTCTCAAAATCCAGGAGTATATTTCTTTTTCCTTATTTCTTCAAGATAATTTTCCTAAAACCTGGATATTTTCAAAATTTTCCTATATTTCTCAAAATCCAGGTTGTATATTTCTCTTTCTTTATTTCTTCATAATAGTTTTCTTAAACCCTGGATATTTTTCAAGATTTCTCTATATTTCTCAAAATATAGGTATAAATTTTTCTTTCCATATTTCTTCAGAATTATTTTCTAAAACCCTAGATATTTGTTTTGAAGTCTTCTTCTATCTTTCAAAGTCCAGACGTATATTTTCTCTTTTTCCTTATTTCTTGACAATTATTTTTCCCAAACCCTGAAAATCCTTTTTAAAACTTTCCTTAGATTTTCAAAACTCCAGGTGTATTTTTGTTTCTTATGTGTTTTTAATTTCGTCAAATTCTCTTATCCTGCCTATAATTTTTTAAATATTCAAATCTTGTCATCTATTTTTCAACTTTTCTCATGTCTTCTAGTATATCTCTTGATTCTATTAAAAAAAAATCTCTTGTCTGTCTTCTCACATAAAATCTCTTTTCGTCAAGAGATATCCTTTTCAAAATAACATTTTCCTTCATACTCTAGTAGTTTATTCCTCTCCACGGAGTAACAACATAATTGTCACAAATTTTGTGATGACCCAATCCCTAGTAATGGGATGTCATTTTCAAATTGTCAACCTGATTCCTTCTTTTTGTCAAAATTTCTTCCAATTTTTTTTTAGTCTAAACCACCTCCTTTTATTCTACAGAGGAATCATTGGCATTATGATCTGGGAAGAAAACAGTACAGCAATACAAAAGAAATGGGACTCTCCAAGATCGGTCAGAGGTTAGGATCAGGCAGGTAGCAATGACATTGATCCCGCCATATATGATTTATTTCAAAAGATGATGATCAAGATGCAATCAGATCTAGCCAACGTAGGTTTAGGAAAGAAACCATCTAAGAAGAAAGCCAGGGAAAATCTCATGAGAGAACCTGTCAAAATTACCAAGAAAGGGGTTCAACTTGAGAGCAGTTCAAAAGGGACAAATTCAGCAGAAGAAGAACAGTCTGCATTTTTCCAAAACCCCCTGTATCAGCCCAAGAAAATCATTGAGGAGCCCGAGTCAGTGAACAAAACTAAGTTTCAGATCCTGGTGGAAGACCCGATCCAGCTGCAATTGAAGGAGATGACTCACGTGGTCAAAGATTTGTAGGCTCGGGACAAAGGTAAGAGAGTCTACACCGACGAAGATTTCTACCATGGCCTAGAAGGGGATGACAACTTGGAGGACCTTCCCCGAAAGTTCATTAAATTTGATGGAACCGGCAATCCCAAAGCCCATTTGGCCATGTTCTTTGCATAATGCAACCGGTTTAAAAGGGACAACAAGGCTTTATTCATATGCTTTCCACGCAGTCTGGAGGGAATAGCAGCAAAGTGGTATGCGGAGCATATCAATCCAATTGAGTTGCGAGACTTTGACAAAGTTGTCAATTTATTCATTAAAAGGTTCTTGTTCAATATTGAGGCACTGCCAACCCTCAATCACCTGTACAATCTGAAGTGGAATGACAAAGAAAAAGCTAGAGATTTCATTCATAGGTGGAGATCCACCTGCAACAAAATGAGAGATCTGATATCAGAAGGGCATGCATTGTTAGTGATCCTGAATAATTTTTTCCAACCTTTGAGGGGCCTTATCTCCACTCCCCCATCTCAATCCTTTGTCAATTTGATAGAACGAGCTGACGGGCTCGAATTGGGGATGAAAATGGTGCATATGAGAGCCTCAAACTCTCAAAGGGGAGCTCAAACTCAAAGAAGAAGACAAATTTTACCTTCTCTGCCCATTCCGGCAGCAATAACGCCAATAACAACAAGGGTGGCAAGAACAAACATACAGGTCAGCAGAAGGAGCTCTTCAAGCAGAATGACAAGCCTGTTTAGTCCAACTTTCAATAAAAAGAAAAGATAAAGCGTGACAGTTGGGGTTATTATTGCAAGTTCACTCCTCTAGATCAGCTCCTCGAAAAGGTCCTTGAATACATGTTGAGCAGGAGAATGGTTAAACTTCGAAGAATTGTTAATCCTCCAGTCACCTTAGGGAAATGGAAATATCAGTTCTGCAAGTTCTACCGAGCTATGGGGCACGATACTGAGCGATGCTTTGTCCTCAAAAATATTGTTCAAGACTGTATTGATAACAATCTTCTGGCGGAAGACGAGGAAGAGGATCAGCCAGTTGTCCTGACCAAGCCTTTCTCAAACCACTCAAAAGAATGACAATGCCAAAGTTTTTTCTACTTTCTTCCTTTATGATAGTTATCTTGGAAGGGCAAGTTAGTCCCAGACTTTTGTGTCCTTTGGTCAAATACATGTAAATATCCAGTCCTTATTATCAGCTTTACTCATCAATGAAATTACATTTTTCATATCTTTAATGTTCAATACCTCTTTCTTTTGCTAAACTGAGGCATCTTTTATTTTTGAAATTTTATTTTCATTTCAAAATCTTTTTGCCATCAACTTCTATTAATCTTCATCAAGTCTCCTTTCTTTCCCCTTCAGGATAAGAGATAATCCTGACATCATTCACGAGAGCGATAAGATTACCTATAGGGGTTTGTCCAAAATCGTAAATTTTTGAAAATTTTTGAAAATTTTTGCAAAATCTTCATCATGATCGCCGAGAGCTTTTTAAAGCAACGATCCTTTTTAAAATCATGAGTTCAATTTCAAAGATAATTTTTACAAATCTTTTTCAAGATCAATCGTCGGATTGAGTCTTTTTTCAAAACTGGTTTTGAACCAGTCATTTTTCATAATCAACCTTCATGTTGATCATTCTTTAGAATCAACCCTCGTGTTGATCATTCTTCAAAATCAACCCTCGTGTTGTTCATTTTTTTCAAAATCAACTCTCGTGTTGATCATTCTTCAAAATCAACCCTCGTGTTGATCGTTCTTCAGAATCAACCCTCACATTGATAATTTTTCAGAATCAACCCTCATGTTGATCATTTTCCAAAATCAACCCTCGTATTGATCATTCTTCAAAATCAACCCTTGTGTTGATCACCCTTCAAAATCAACCCTCGTGTTGATCACCCTTCAAAATCAACCCTCGTGTTGTTCATTCTTTTCAAAATCAACCCTCGTGTTGATCATTTTTCAAAACCAACCCTCACGTTGATCTTCTTTATCCAAAACTGGTTTTCGAACCGGTCTTTTCAAATCAACCCTCGTGTTGATCATTTCCAAAATTACTCTTATGTTGATCATTCTTTCAAAATCAATCGTTGGGTTGATCCTCTCCTCAAGAATGAATTTTTACTAGTTTTTTAAACTGAACATTCTCATCTTACTTCAAAGATCCATATGCAGGCAGGATCAAGCAAAATCTTTTCGTCAACAATTCTTCATCAATTTTCAATAATTCTCATCAATCTCCTTTTCCTTCTCTTTCAGGTTAAGGGATAAACTTGAACCTCATCCTTCAAGGTATTTCCTTCCCTTTCAGGTTAAGGGATAAACTCGAACCTCGTTCTTTGAGGTATTTCTTCTCTCCTTTCAGGTTAAGGGATAAACCTGAACCTCTTTCCTCGAGATATTTCTTTCCTTTTCAGGATAAGGGATAAACCTGAGCCGCTTTCTAACGAGGTGTTTCTTCTATCACATTCGGGATAAGGGATAATCCTGAGACCATTCATAGAAGTAACACAATTCTCTATAAATGGTTCATTCAAAATTGTGAATCTTCCTGAGTTCAGAATTTTCATAAAAATATCATCACAATCATCAAAAATCCTCAATTTCAGCTTACAAGTCAAAATCCAATTTTTTTACTGGTCTTTTATCAAAATCCAATCTTCGAATTGGTTCTTCTAAATCCAGTTTTTTTATTGGTCCTTTACCAAAATCCAAATTTTCAAATTGGTCCTTCCAAATCCAGTTTAGCATTGGTTCTTTCAAACTCCAGTTCAACACTGGTCCTTCCAAATCCAGTTTAGCACTGGTCCTTCTAAACCCAATTTACCATTGGTCCTTCAAAATCCAATTTTTTAAATTGGTCCTTAAAAACCTAGTCAACTCTGGTGCTTTCAAATCCAGTTTAGCACTGGTCCTTCAAAACCCAGCCCTTCAAAATCCAATTTTTCAAATTGGTCCTTCCCAAATCCAATTTTTTAAATTGGTCCTTTCAAACCCAATTTAGCATTGGTTCTTCAAAACCTAGTTTAGCACTGGTCCTTCAAAATCCAATTTTTTAAATTGGTGCTTCCCAAATCCAATTTTTCAAATTGGTCGTTTCAAACCCAGTTCAGCACTGGTCCTTCAAAATCCAATTTCTCAAATTGGTCCTTTCAAAACCCTGTTTAACACTGGTCCTTCTAAAACCCAGTTTAGCACTGGTCCTTTAAAACCTAGTTCAACACTGGTTCTTTCAAATCCAGTTTAGCACTGGTTCTTCTAAACTCAGTTTAGTACTGGTCCTTTTAAACCCAGTTTAGCATTGGTCCTTCAAAACCCAGTTTATCACTGGTCCTTCAAAACCTAATTCAACACTGGTCCTTCCAAATCCAGTTTAGCAATGGTCCTAAACCCAATTTAGCATTAGTCTTTCAAAATCCAATTTTTTAAATTGGTCCTTCCAAACCCAGTTTAGCACTGGTCCTTCCAAATTCAGTTTAGCACTGGTCCTTCAAAATCTAATTTTTCAAATTGGTCATTTCAAACCTAGTTCAGCACCAGTCCTTCTAAACCCAGTTCAACACTGGTCCTTCAAAATCTAGTTTAGCACTGGTCCTTCAAAACTCAGTTCAACATTGGTCCTTCCAAATCCAGTTTAACATTGGTCCTTCTAAACCCAGTTCAGTACTGGTTCTTTCAAACCCAGTTTAGCACTGGTCCTTCAAAATCCAAATTTTCAAATTGATCCTTTCAAAACCAAGTTTTGGACTGGTCCTTACCAAAATCCAGTTGTCACTGGTCAGAATTATCAAAATCTAGTTTTCATTGGATGGAATTTCCCAAAATCTAATTTCCACATTATTCTTTCTAAATTTTCAACCCAAGGTCCCATCAAAACTGATATTGAGTAATTGTTTCACAAAAGATTCTCGAACACTTTGCCAATTTGCTAAAAATATTTGTTGATTAATCACCTCAGATTACCTCTAGTATTCTTTTAAAAAAGGTGAAGCTTTTTACAAAAAAGGATAAAATTCAAATCTCTTCCCTGTTGATCAACCAAAAGGATGTAAGAAATATAAAGAAATATTCAATGATGTTGAAAAGCCAGAAGCGAATTGATATTGATCATAGCTATGACGCATGTTTAAAGATGATTTTCTGGTAATCAAGCAGTGAAAATATCCTCAGCGATAAAAAATTCACTCAATCCATATCTCCTCAGTCATTTAAGTTGCAATTAATTATCTACAAAAGGGATCTCTCAGTCATGGTCGAGTTGAAGACTGATGGATGAGTTAGACCCTCGGGGCCAAAGAAGATTTGGATAATCTCCAAGTTGAAGGAGCATGTGATGGATCCTTCTAGGGAAAGTTCAAATCACCGCCAATTTGAAGACGAATGTGATGAACCTCCTGACAAACCCTAAAAGATATTTGATTTCTGCTATCATTAAGATATTTTCAACCAATGAGACAATACCATCAGTATAATTCCTGAGACAAAGAAGGCTTGAAACATCTCCAAGTTGAAGGAGTTTGTAATGTACCCTTCCAAAAAAAGAGAGAGAGAGAAAAGTGGGAACATCTCCAAGATAAAGGATGATGTGATAAACTTCTCATCAAAACCCAAGAAAGCTCAATGTCTCAAAAAGAGTGCCAAAAGATCATCATGGGAAAACCCTCATATATCAAACTGCTAAAAAACATCTTTTCTTATGCGAAATTCTTTCATCAATGTCTTTTTATTACTTGCTTTTATGAAATTAAGAATATTTCTTCTCTTTTCGTACCAAGAAAATGGATAGCTTCCTTAAAGAAAATCAACAACATTAAAATTTGAATTTGACTCTTGAATCTGGGGAGTTGACCTCGTTGGAGAAAATACTCTAGGTAAAAGAGGATATTTTTTTTTTCACATATGTGCACATTTTCAAGCATTTGAATCAACTACAATTTTACCTTATTGGCAAAATTTTTTGGCTATCTAAATATGAAGTAAATACTCAATATTCATTTTGATCAAATTTGGCATTGTTTACCTCTTCAAAAGTGTTGCCTTATTCATTTTCCAAGTTGCTCCTGCAACATCGTATTTTCTCCCCTTTCAGGTTAAGGGATAAACTTGAACCTCATCTTTCGAGGTATTTCTTTCTCATTCAGGTAAGGGTTAAACTTGAGCCTCATTCTGATGAGGTATTTTTTTCTGTCTCATCATGGTTTCCCCATCCTGACGAGGAATCCATATTTTTCATATCCATTGAGGTAAGGATTGTACCTGAGCCTCGTCTCACAAGGTATTCTTCAGAAATATCCCATCATGGTTTTCCCATTCTGACAAAGAATCCATATAATTTCTTTCTCATTTAGGTAAGGATTAAACCTGAACTTCATTTTGAAATATTTTCATTCCATCCAGGTCAAGGGCTAAACCTGAGTCTTTTTTCAAAAAAGCTTATTTTGTCTCAACCATGAGACTTTTTCAAAATCTCCATTTTTCATCATTTCGGGATCTTCATCCCAAAGTCCCATCCTGATTTTCTCATTTCCTTTTATCCAATTATTTCATTCTTGAGGATTTCATATTTTTTCAAGTCATTCAAGATAAGGTGCTAAAACCTGAGAATCATTTTCGCAAAGCAATTCTTCCACACCCAACTCAAACTTCTTGACTGGGGCATTTTATTTCAAAATTTGGTGTGTTTTTCTTTGCCACTAAGCTCAGTTTTCAACCGGCTTAGCAGCAAACAGGGGCATCTGTAAACACCCCAATTTTTTTCAATTTTCAAAGCATTCCCTTTTTACCCCTAGCACTCACCTTCTGATATATTCAGAAGGGCAATTGTGTCAATTTCTATTCATTTCTCAGATTCACTTGCTAAAGAACTGAGATCCAATTTCATCTTCTATATTTACTTGCTGAAGATCAGAGATCCAATTTCATCTTCTATATTTGACCCAATTTTGGATCATGATCAAATATCTAAATCCAGTTTTGCGCTCGATTCTCCATTTTTCAATTCAAAATCTAAAAATACAGAATAGCTCAGACATTTCATCTAAATCCAGTATCCATTTGGATCTACTCTTCTCTTTTCCTTAATTTGAGATCCAAACTCAAATGTTTTCTCAAAATCTTAGATCCAGATCTGTTCTGAAAACTCAATTTTTAAATAAATTTCATAAATTCTCCTTTTCTAAAAACCTCAAATTTTAAAGCAAAATATTTTATAAAACCTTGTCTGGATCCTCCCCATCATGTTTTTAGGTTTTTCTTTCAAAAACTTAAAAAGAAAAATTTTCATAAAGTAGTTCTGCACTCTTTTTGAAAAAATCTTATTACAACCATCTTTTGAAAAATTTTAAAACAAGGAGGGACCCATTTTGAACGTTTTCTAATGGCCTTCTTTTATAAAAACCAATGCAAGGGATGTCGATCATCTCATCTATTTTTCATCTGTCTTCATCCATCTCTCGCCCCAGCCATCTCTCGCATCCTTCTTCTTCTGTTTCTTCCCTTTCCTCCCTCTTCTCTACCTCTGATCTCCCTTTCTTCCCTCACCAAGTAAAGAAGCTCAACCCAGTGTGGATACAAAAGCAGAGACTCCCTCTCTTCTGAATTCATGGTAAGATTTCTTCTCTCTGTCTTCCCCCCTTTATGTTTTTCACATTTGCTTTTATTTGGTTTTTCATTGATTCAATATAAAGCACTCTTTATAGTGTTGATCTGCATATAGCAGCATCGACCTACATGCTGCAACATCATCAGAATGATTACATTCCAACATTTTTTTTCTTTCCTTTGCAATTTATTTCTAAATTCCCTTGATTTTTGTATGTTTTGAGTACCTTTTTATATCAGATTCGATATTGTCTGGTAGTTCATCATCATATCTTCATGTGCTTCATTCATCATCACCATTGCATTTTCCCCTTTGTTTCATTGTTTACCTGCATAATAGTTCTATAATACTTTGCATTATCATTGTCTCTTCCTTTTATAATTTCTTTGTTTTATTTTAGTTGTTGCATTTACTTATATTTCTTGTGATCGCTCCATTGAATCGCTATTCATTTCTCTATTTCATTTTTGTTACATGGTACTATCACATATACACATCTCATTCACGATGCACTGTCATTACATTTTTAATTGCGTTTGCATTTATCTCCATATGCATTTTGTCATCTATGTGTTTTATGCTCAGCAACATCCATTGATTCCTCTGGATTCTCTTTGCCATTTATTCTGCATTTTCGCTTTTCTACTGCATATCGCATCATTAAAATCATCATAGTACTTTCGCATCCATCTGCATTCTATGCCATAAGGTCGTTATGCATAGATGGAAAGGGTAGGTAGTACCTGTTCAGACTAACTCCTTTCACCTCAGAACTAGGGAGGGTATAAACAAAGAAAGATCACCTGATCTCTCAGCATTCGTTCATCTTCATTCACATCATCTTCACTTGCATTTTGCGATTCAATTCCCATAATACCCTGCATCTTCTTTCTTTTTTTATTTTTCCAAAGGTTGGTGGTTTTTGCTTTTTGTACATAGTCCATATATTTTTCTGTAACTCACGGTGAAGAGGAAAGAATGAATAAATAGGGTGTTTCTCGATTTATGGGAATTATTGGATATCTGAAACATTTTTATAAATAGTATTGGTTGAAAGAATTACTGGGTGCACCCCCCCCCCCCCTCCTTCTTCTTGATTGAAATTGGTATATCTCTTGGGGATTGGAGACGAAGAAGCATACGGTTAAGCAGGGACCTTGCTACCATTGTGGTGTTACGAGTACTCCTCTTTGGAGAAGTGGACCACCAGACAAACCAGTTCAATGCAACGCATGTGGTTCGAGATAGAGAACGAAGGGTTTACTTATGAACTATTCTCCACTGCATTCCTGTGGAGAACCTGTTGTGCCAGTGCAGTTTAAAACTTCTAAGGTAAAATGTTTTCCTGAAAGAACAAAAATTGCATAAGAAAAAGTGGGATGATGTTAGTCAAGAAAGTGAAGATGCAACTAGTGGCTATGACTCTCGAAATGACAACAAGTTGGAACAAGGATCAAGGAATCGGTCTAGTTTGGGATCAGCTATGTCATATTTTGAGAGATGTGCTCAATTTGTTAGCACAGGTGAAAGTGATTTCACAGCCCATTATATCTCCTCAGCAGCCTCATGGTCACCAACAACAATCCCCTAACTGCCACAGTAACAAATACAACAACAGTTGTTGCCTTATCCATTCATAAAGCTTGATATTTAGAATTCTTTACTGAAGCCCTCTTAACAGTGGCAAAAGAATCAGAGTTTGCACTCTAAAGCTCTGTTTTGTTATACCTGCTGCTGTCACATCAGGATTCTGTAGGTTAATGACTTAGATTCTGTTATAGAGGGAGGCCTATGGGTTGAAGGATCCTATCATTTTTATGAGCTACATCTCCCCAATCATGGCATTGTCTACTACTCTACTCTCACTACTGTTTGACGCATGAGTTCATCTTAAGCAAAACAACTACCTTGATAAATCATGGCATATCATTCAAAGCTGCTTGCCGATGAGTATTGGAGGTAGCCTGGCATTTTTTTAATAGAGTATATTCTTGTTTTAGCCGCTAGCGCAGTGACAATCATAATTGCATTAAACACTGCGTATCATATTAGATAACATCCACTTGTATATAAGCATTTCACCCACTGTGTCACTTCCATTTAATATATCTCATTGCTCACAATCTCCTTGCATCAGATGCATTTTTGGTTTTTCAATTGAAAGTGCCAACCTTCTGATCTTCATCCTGTAGCAGATTCAAATCCCCTTTACCCATGTCATAACAGCCCTTGACCACCTGGGTACTCATTTGGTATATCAGCCACTCCCAACACAGTGTATGGCTTCATTTCGTAAGTCATACATTGTTGTCATCTTCAATGGCATTTATTTGTTGCATCTTCATGACATTGGCATGTCACTGAGTATATTAAACTATAGCCCAACACCTGCACTTGCACACATTTCATTGCACTTACACACCTTATACCTACTACACATCATTTCACTGCCACATCACAACACTTTCCCCTGTGTACTCTGTGTTTGTCTTCAGCGACACCCATGCATCTTACATTGTGCACATCATTAGCACTTATACATTTCATCATTTGTTGCATATCCTCACTCCATGTATATCAGCAACACTTGTCCCCTTGTGCACAACACTACACAGCAACCCCTGTGCACATTTCCTGCACTTGCTGCACGTCCATTGCCATCACCTGCAGATGGTCACCTGCTGCATTTGCAGCAGCACCTACACCCTTGCCTCTGCTCCATCAGCAGCACCAGCATGTCATTGCACATCTTCACCCCCTTTACTGCTGCACCTCTACACTTTCACTTGCACATTGGCAGCATCACTTGCATACAACACATTTCCATTTGTTGCACCTTCATTGTCACCTGCTGCACTAACATTATAGTTCATCTTTGTCACATCACAATACACATTCCGTTCTCATTTCTTGCATATCGATATGTACATTCTGCTTCCTATATTTTTTCATTGCTATTGGTATTTCAAAATTGTAATTTACATTCGTTATATTTATGCTATGGTTTCATTTTCATCTTCTGCATCCCACAGTGTGCACACACACTGTGTGCACATTCACTGCATACAGCACCTTGCACTCTGCACTTTTCCATTTTACACTCACTGTCACCTGGGCATTTGCATTCAGTACATCACCTTCATTCTCTGCACTTGCACTTCACTGTTATTTCCTGCATCAATGCAACATCTCATTGCCTCACTGATTTCTGTAATCAAAACAGAAAATGCATTACCTTTCATGTTGCACGGGCATTCAGTTCAGCCTAGACACATATACTTTTCCTCATTTTGCAGTATAGGCATACTCACTCCAGCATATACATCTGTACATGCCTCTACTTAGGCATATGCCTATGTTATTCCTCATTAGCATATGCATTGCATCTAGTCATTGCATATGCATTTCCTCATTAGCATATGCATTTTCATCTAAGCATTGCATATGCATTTCCTTATTAATATATGCATTTGCAGTTATGATTGCATATGCACTCCTTCATTTGCATAAGCATCATACTTAGGTAGATGCAATATGCATTTCACCATTAGTATGAGCATCACACTTAGGTATATGCATATGCATTTTTCATTTGGCATAAGCATCACACTTAGCATATGCATATGCAATCTTCATTTAGCATAAGCATTTGCATATGCATATGCAGTCTTCATTTAGCATAAGCATAGCACTTAGGTATATGCATTCTTCATCAGCATAACCATGTGCATGTTAGTTTTAACATGGCATTTTTCATTTCCTTTTATATTTTACAATTTTTCCTTATGCTAACTCATTTTTGTAGGAAAAATATGGAAGATGTTGATTTCTTTTCCTAAATTAGGAATTTCAATTTCAATTGTAATAATTCCATGTTAATGAGAATCTTTATCTTTCTGCCTAGATTAGAATGTATGAGTATATAGTTATGTTTTACGATTCTCATAATCTCCTGTGGCATTTTATTTTATTTTATTCTTCAAAAAATACTATGGTATAACACGAATAGCACGTGTACCTTTCTAATAAGAGGTAAATAACCTTAAGTAAATGATTCACATTTATAGTCATAGTCAAAATGTGAACAATACTTAGAATTTTTATCTTTTATGAAATAACATTTGATTTTCATCATATTTTCTAAATATCTTTTCCTCCCCTATCAGAATTTAAGATATAAATTAACTTGAGATATATTTGTGGTCATAGTCATGGGTATATTAAAAGTTAATTTTATTTTAAATCCTATAAAGGCACAAAAATTTATTTTATTCTTTATTAGAATTTAAATATAGATTAGATTATAATATATTTGTAACCATAGTTATGAATGTATTATGATTTAATCTTACTTTAATTCTCCTAAAGAATAAAATTTGCTTTTAAATTCCAATCTTTAAATTCATTTAAAGCATTCATAATTTAGGATAGAGTTGCATTCTTTCTCAAGTTATTTTTCAATTCCAAGTGATTTTTGAAATAAAACTTTCAAAATACAGTTTTTTCTGAATTCAAAATTATTTTTCAACTTTTATTTACAAATTCAGATTTATCCATTTATTTTCAATTCTATTTAGTTTTAAATTTGATTTTCAATTCCAAATTTCAATTTCTGAACCTTATATTCTTGGATTTTGCATCTAAAACTTCAAATTTCATTCAAATTCTTTATTTTCATTTCAAATTTTTAAATTTTATTGCAAATCATGAGTTTTAATTTTCAATTCAACTCTAAATCAAAGTTTTGAAATTCACTTTGAAATTCCAAATCAAATTTTGAGGTGTACTTGGAATTTCTAATTCAATTTTCAAATTCAATTCTGATTTCAAATTCCAAGTACAATTTTAAATTGTAATTTCGAAATCCAATTTCAAAGTCTATTTTTTTCAAATTTTCAGTTCTTAAATTCCAATTTCAAATTCAAATTCAAATCTCAATTTTCAAATTCATTTCCAACTTCAAAATTAATTTTCAATTTAATTTTCAATTTCAATTTTTAAGTTCATTTCCAATTTCAAAGTTAAATTTCAAATTCAAAGACAATTCAAAGTTCCAATTTGAGATTCCAATTCAATTTCCAAGTTCCATTCTGATTTCAAATATCAAATCAAATTTCAAAATCAATTCCAAACCTCAATTTCAAACTCTGATTCAATTTCAAAGTTCTAGAAATAAACTTAATTTTCAAATTCCAACTCCAAATCTAGTCTTTATTTTTCAAACTTCACGCTTTTCCAAATTCCATTTTCGATTTCAAACCTTCCTTTTTAATTCAATTTTCAATTTCAGAAACTCTCAAAATCTCAATTCTATTTCAACCTTTCATTTCAATTACAATTTCAAATTTCCTTTTCAAATCTCAAATTCATTTTAGATCCAAGTTTGGATTTAAAATTTTAATTTTCCAAATCAAGTTCAATTTTTGAACCACTTCTTCAAAGATATTCTCAAACTTGTTTCAAAGTCACTTGGAATCCATTTTCTGAAATATTTTTAATTCAAAAGCATGCATCATATTTTAAATCATCATTTTTAAAGTTCATCGCACAAGCATGATTCAATGTGCATTTAGGACTTAGAATAATTACTTAGTCAAATTTGGGCAAAGCAAAAGGCATTTGATTCAATCCTTGATTCAATAACCTCTGGTAAAGGCGTCAGGAACGGTTGAACCTCATACCGATGAGCGAATCTCGTCTCTCCATTGTTCCTACAAGATTTCAAAATGGAAGTGAGTTAATTTTTCAAAATATCTTTTTCAAAGAAAGGTCAAGTGAGACCTTGCAAAGAGTTTCCTTCCTTCTATTTTTCTCTCTCTTCTTTCTTTCTTTCTCCCCTCAAAAGGGAAAAAGGGAAAGGAAAGAAAAAAGGAAAGAAGAAAAGGATTTTTTTTTATAACGATCACAATGTGTCATGATGTGCTAATGTGCATGTGTGAAGTCATGCTACGTAAAATTTCACTTTTTTGCACAAGTATTGAAACGAAATCAATGACACTTACGCTTACCTATGCAACCACATTGCAACACGTTGACATGTGTAAAAGAGTTGCCTATTTTAGTGAGGCGACCGAAAGGGGTGCCCCGACCGAGCCTCTGCTTGGTTATGGGACACCCTGACAGGTCTGAACCTAGTGTGGTTCAGACCAGGGCTGAAACAAGAGAGCCACAGTGAGCCTCGGGCTTGGGGGTGCTGCGGTGGCTCGGTCAAGGGCGCAAAAAGAGAGAGACTTGGGTGGCCCGGACTGACCATCCCTTGGTCGGTCTGGGTCATTGTTGCAGCAAGTGCAACTGCTGCAACAAGGTCAATGCGACACAAACAAGAAGAAAATGATGCCTAGGCTGGACTGTAAGGGAGCCCAACCAGCCATGCATACAACCAATCGAAACACATCCAAAACGCGAAAATCCAAGAAATAACCGACAACCAAAAAAAAAGTAACGAAAGGAAAAAGGAAACAACAAAATAAAAACATTTCTCATGTAAAGAAGAACATGCATAGTTTTTAATCTACCACGAAAACCACTTGCATGCAATATGTGCAAGTCGGTTTTGGGCTTCATGGCCGAACCGAATGCTAATCCTTCAAAAATGACAATATAGGGATGAAGAATCTCACCTTTGGATTTGGTTGAGGTAGGAGAAGAGGTGTTCTTCTCTTGCCCACCACACACACCCACACACTCACCCTTAGAAAAATTCGGTGGAGGGAGAGGGAGAGAAAGAGAGAAGAGAAAGAGTAGAAAAGGAGAGAAGAGAAGAGACAAGGGTTTTCTCTCTCCTCCCCTTTCTCAAGCTCTTATAGAGTTGAGAGAGAGATGGAGGGCTCTCCATGCTCACGCCCCTGCCTAAATCCCTTCTCTATGTTGACTTCAAAGGCCCCCTCCAATAATGCCAACCACTCCCCTCTAAATCCTCCTTGATTTAGGGGGCTATTTTTTTTACTTTTCATCCCCCCCTTTTTTTTTAATCAATATATTATTATTATTTTTTAATCCACATTAAATTAGCATGGGCTGCACCCTACAGTGCACCCAAGCTTTTGAAAAATGGTTGGCTTCATGCCAATTTCTTATGAATTCCCCAAAACAACCTACTTTTCAAATTTTTTTAAAACCTCTCTTTGATTTTGTATAATTCCGTTTTGGATCTTTTAAAAAACTTCATCATTTTTCATTTCAATTTTTTTTTTGAAGTTATGCTTAATCTTTGAATGTATCATTTTTAATTTTTTTTTTTGAAATTAAACTTAAGGTTTAAATTCATTTCTTAAGTTCCTATCATTCACAAACATAAAATAAAAACTCCTTTAATAAAATAAAATCCTAAAAGATTTCGAGGGTTTGAATCAATTGAATATATATATATATATTTATTCATATATATAGGTGGATACGTACTCATACATACACCTATACATACATATATATATATATATGTGTATATATATATATATATATATAGGCTCATACATGTACTTTGAAATTTCCAATATCATTTGAATAATTTTCTCAAAAAAATTGCGGGACTGACATCCTACCCTCCTTAAAAAGGATTTCGCCCGCGAAATCACAAACATTAGTCAACAAAAAGATCTGGGTATTTCTCCCTCATGCTCGCTTCAGGCTCTCACGTGCATTCTTCGATGTCGTGGTGTTGCCAATGTACTTTTACCAATGGAATGGTTTTAGTACGCAAAACTTGATCTTGATGATCAATAATCTCGATAGGGTTCTCTGCTATCATCAAATCTTCTTGTACTTCTACATCTTCATATTAGATGATGTGTGATGGATCAGGAATGTACTTCCTTAACATCGACACATGAAAAATATTATGAATCTGATCATATTGCTGAGGTAGCTTAACCCGATAAGTTGCTTCTCTGATTCTCTCGAGAATCTTGAACGGTCCAACGTATCTAGGACTCAATTTTTCTTTTTTTCTGAAACAAAAGACACTCTTCATCGGTGATACTTTCACAAAAACTATATCACTAACATCAAAATGAAGCTCTTGTCATCTCTTACATAACTCTTCTGTCTATCTTGAGTTGTCTTCAAACGCTCTCGAATCTTCTGCACTTGCTGAGTGTAGTGCTGAAGAATAATTGGCGATTCACTGGATCCATCGCTAATATCATCCCAATATGATGGTGATCGACAAGGTCTCCCGTACAAGACTTCATACGGAGCCATCCCGATACTAGCGTGATAACTGTTGTTGTAGGCAAATTCAATTAAGCACAAGTGTGTATCTCATTCACCCTTCCAATCGAGCATACAAGCTCGCAACATATCTTCTAATGTCTGAGTTGTTCTTTCTGACTGACCATCAGTCCGAGGATAAAAGGCAGTGTTGAACTTCAACCTTGTTCCTAAAGCTGACTGCAACTGTCTCTACAGTCGCAATGTGAATCTGGGATCACGGTCCGAAATAATGGACATCGGTACACCATATAACCGTACGATCTCTCAGATATACAAGTCGGCTAAGCTTTCAAGTGACTGATTGATCCGGATAGGTAAGAAATGAGCAGACTTGGTGAGTCTATCCACAATTACCCATATTGCATCGTGCTTTTATCTGGTTTGCGGTAAACCTACCACGAAATCCATAGTGACATCTTTCCATTTCCATTGAGGAATGTTGATCCTCTACATGGAACCTTCGAGACGTTAATGCTCGATCTTGATTTGCTGACAAGTCAAACACCTCCATACATACACTGCTACTTCTTGCTTCATTCTGTTCCACCAATACTGTCATTGAAGATCTTTGAACATCTTATTACCACTAGGATGAACGGTGTACTTTGATAAATGTGCCTCATCAAGAATCTCTTTCTTCAACTCAGGGTCATCTGGCACCCAAAGTTGATGCTTCATACAGATACTACCATCATCATCAACATGAAAAACTAAGCCATTTTCATGAGCTCGATCTACAAACTTCTTATAATGTGTGTCTTGCTTCTGTGCCTCGATAACCTTAGGCAAGAACTCGGATCGAATGGCCAAACCAGACAACTTGATAGTTTCGCCTCCAATCAAAAATGGTTTCCAGGCCACGAAGTCTTCAATCAACTTCTGGCTCCACATAAGACTAGCCAGAACACTGCTTGATTTGTGACTAAGTGCATCTGCCATGACATTTGTCTTACCAGGGTGTTAAGTGTGATTATTGCAAAAATTTTCCTCTTGTTTCCTCTTTTCCTTTTCTTTGCCTTTCTAGCCTCTATTCCCTTTTTAAAGGGGAATAAAAGATAGAAAAGAAGAAAAAAAAAGAGAGGAACTATTTTGCAAAGGTCTCACTTGACCTTAATTTTGAAATTTCTTTGAAATTACTCACCTCTATTTTTGAAAATTTACAGGAAAATAGAGAGACGGGATTCGCTCGTCGGTACGAGGTTCGACCGTTACTGACACCTTTACCAAGGGTAATCAAACTTATGCCTTTTGTTTTGCCTAAATATTGTCTAAGAATTTATTCTAAGTCTAAGAATGCACAAAGAATCATGCTTGTACGAATGCAAATGCAGAGATGTATGCATGTATGCTTTTGAGAAAATGATTTAGAAATTTTGGAATTTTCTAAGTGATTTTGAAATAATTTGAAGACACCTGAAGAAATACTTCAAAGGATTGAAATTGATTTGAAAAAGTTAGACTTTGAATCTAACTTAGAACTTTGAGCAATGAATATGGAAGAAGAGACTTTGAAATTCTAAGTCTCAGAATAATCAGAGTTTGGAAAATAAATCTTGGATGAAGAGAAAGAGAGAATTAAAATTAAGAAAGAATGAGATTTCAAAGTTAAAATGAACTTTGAATTTGAATTTGATTCTCAAAAATCAATTTTGAAAATGGATCTTTGATCTTGAGTTTTAAATTCAGAACCTGAAATAGGAACTGAATTTGGAAGTTAAATTTAAACCTGAGAAAAGTGAATTTCAAAAATAGAGTTGGAATTGAAATTCAGATTTGAAAATCAATGTGAGATTTGGAAATGGATTTGAGTTTGGAATTCTAGATGAAATGGGATTTGAAATTTGGAATCCAAGATGGAATTGGATTTTTGAAATTCAGAATTCAAGAAGAAGTTGGATCTGAAATTCAGAATTCAAGATGAAACTTTAAAAATTGGAATTGGATTCAAGAAATCCAGATACATCTTAAAGATGGATTTGAATTTAGGAATCCAGTTTGAATTTGATTTGGGAAGTGGATTTGAGAGATCCAAGTGGAATTCGAAAATGTAGAGTTGGATTTGAGAAATCCTGATTGAATTTAAAAAAAATGGACTTGAATTTAGCACTAATCTTAATCTCAAAGTGATTTGAAGATTAAAAACTTAGAAGATTCCAAAAGAACTTGGGCATTTGAGAACTTGAAGTGAAGAATAGAAAATAAACTTTGATTTTAAAAACTTGAATTTTTAAAATCAAATGATGAATCTGGGATCTCAAAGTTGAATTGAACTTTGAAATTCAATCTGGAATATTGAATTGAATTTGAAATTAAGTTTTGAAAATGAATTTGCAATTTCAAAGTGGAATCGAACTTTGAAATTTGATTTGAAATGGAAATTGAATTTTGAATCTAGAAATGAATTTGAAATTTCAAAGTCGAATTGAAGTTTGAATTTTAAAATAAAATAGAATTGAGAATAGAAAGATGAATTTGAATTTATGAATAAGAATTGAAGATTGATTCGAGAAACGAGGAAGATATTTGAAAATATATCTCAAAATCACTTGGATTTTGAAGATAACTTGAAAGAATGATGCAATTCTATCTTAAATGATGAATGAATTAAAAAGAATTTGAAATTGGGTTTTCAAAAGCATATTTCATTCTTTAAGTGAATTAAAATGAGATTGAAGATATAATACATTCCTGACTATGGTCATGAAATGTATTATAAAATAATCTATATTTAAATTCAGATGAAGAGTAAAACACATTTTGGTGCCTTTATAGAGTTTAAAATGAAATTAACTCTCAATATATCCTGACTATGGCCATTGATATATATTTTAAGTTAATTTCAAGTTAAACACTGATAAAAGAAGAAAAATTCAGAAAATATGATGATTTTTTAAGGAGACCCAAGTGGGATCTAAGGTTATTCCATAAAAGATAAAGATCCTAAGCATTGTCCATATTTTAACTATGGCCATCAATGTGGGTCATTTGCTTAAGATTAAATACCTCTTATTAGAATGGTGCATGTGCCATTCGTGTTCCCATTCGTGAATTTTTGAAAAAGAGGAAATAAGATGAAACAAATAATTCTAAAAAGAATATGCATGCTCATACATTTTATTCTAAGACTGAAAATGAAAATTTTCTCGTTGATATCTTACTATTACATCATTTAAATTGAAAATCTTTGAACTAAGAAAGAAAAATAATAGTTTCCATGTATTTCTGCAAAACAGAGTTAGCATAGAAGTATGGAAGATGATGGAAAATAGATATTGAAACACATGAACGATATTCTAAGTAGTTAGAATACATATATATCATCTAAGTGGCAGTGCAATGCTTGTGATTGATAATGAAATGGGGGAAATTTATATTTATACGAGGCTAAGGTTAATGGAAAATATAACATGGAATTTTGCCCAAGGGCTAGGTTAATACTAAATAAGTCACATAAACAGTTATGGAAGCACATGGTGATTCAACAGGGTGTTGTGAGATGAAGGCAAGCAATAATCATAGTGAAAGGTGAGGGCTAGAAATCGGTTCACAAATTGCTTGTGAAAGTTCAAGGTGACTGATGGAGAAGTGCACATGCGAAGTGGGCAAGTGTAACATTAAGAGAAAAGATAGTGATGCACATGTGGGTGAGGGTGGAGAGTAATAAGCTATGGTGAAGTTGGGCTGTAATGTACAACAAGTAGGTGGGCATTGGTGGCTAACGATGTTGCAAGAGGTATAACTGGGAGGGAGGGATACATAAAAATTGGTGGCTGGGCTGCTGCATAGGGCTGTGAGGAGGGTTGTGCGCAGTGGTGAAGAAGATGTTAGTGTTGTGCAAAAGGGGAAATTGGTAGCAGCAGTGGCTGGGAATGGAGATGATGATGAAGGAGTGGATGAAGATGAATGATGTAAGTAAAGTCTAAGGGGTGCAACCACAAAAATAGTAAGTGATTGAGAGTTGAAATGGATATTGTAAAAGGGTGCTTGTAGGAATATGTAGTATATAGGTGAGGTGCGACTAATGGTAGTGTGCAAAAGTGTAATGGAGCATACTACTGCAAGTACAAATCAATGAATCGTGAATGTGAGGTAAAGAACGTAGGTGACAATAGTGTAGGATGAAGGTAACAACAATGTGTAGGGTGCAGATGATGTTGTTGTTTGATGGTGGCATGAGAGTGGACTTGCTGGAACTGGATGAACATGCAATAGTATTAGCAGGTGGTGGTAAATATGAGAAGGCATGTTGTGTGAAGTAGTGTACAAGTGCAGGGCATGCCAATGCTATAAGAAAAGATAGGGTATCCATCATGTTGAAGGTGTAGATATTGTTGCAGGTGAATATGTGTGGTGATTTGCAAATTAGAGAACTCATGCCACTCACCTGAGAACTAAACTGGTATTGAACTTTCACAACAGTCCTTGAGGTCGGCATGTAGACAGGACTGTGACATGTATGGTTGTACCTCAAGGCCGGGAACATATAACAACACCACTTTTGAGATAAGTGGTTTGTTCTAGTTTTATAGTTTCTTCAGATGTTTGAACAACTGAAGATATCTCCTGATATTTTCTCTAGTTGTGGTGGGATTGATCTTCTTAAGGCGACTGTAGAGGAGGCATCTTTGAAGAGGGGTCAATCTTCAGTTCTTAATCGCAGGAACTCTGAAGGAAGGAAGAGTGCTTTCTTCAGTAGCTCAAAAGAGAGCAGAGAGAAATGGGAGAAAAATCGAGAAGAAGAAGGGTGGAGGGGTGAAGGCGATCGTGAAGGAGGAAGCACATGGAGGGGTGAAGAAGCAGTGAGGAGGAAGGACCCCTGCGGCTTTCCTTTATAATGGAAAGTCGTTAGAAAATTTCGATAGGTCCTTTGTTTTTTTAGGAATTTTTGAAAAGATGGTTTTAGAAAAAGGTTTTTTTCAAAAAGGGGGTTCTTTAAGTTTCAAGAATTTCAAAAAGAAAATTTTCATGCTTTTCAAGAAATGGTTTAAACTAATATATATATTTTTTGAAGTCTTTTATGTTTTTGAGAAAAAACCTAAAATATGAGAAAATACAAGGAAAATTCTGAGGATTTTTAAAAGATGGGATCCAGATGAGGATTTTGAAAGATTTTTATAAAATATTCTTTTTAAAATTATAAGTTATTCTGAAATAAGATTTTTGCGAAAAGTAAGGTTAATTTTGTAAATGGGTTTCAGAAATGGGTCTGGATCTGAGATTTTTAGAAAATATGGAGTTAGGAACTCAGATTGAGATTGAATCCAGATAAAACCTCTAAAGAATTAGATTTTTTTATTTTTTTAAAGAAATAAGAGATTCAGACTCAGAATCGGATTCGGATATCAGATTTGGGTCTGAGATTGGGTCAGAAGTGGAAATTGAATCTGGATTTCAGTGAATCTGAGAAATGAATGGATTTTTTATCAGAAGTTGACCTGATTATTCAGAAGATGTGGGTTAGGGGAAAAAAGAGAATTTTTGGATTTTTTTTTTAAATTTGGGGTGTTCACATATGCCCCTCTTTGCTGCTAAGCCGGTTGAAAGCCGAACTTAGCGGCAAAGAAAATACACCATTTTTTTCTAAAAAATGCCCCAGTTAGGAGGTCTGAATTGAGTGTGAAAGAATTGTTTTTTTGTAAAACATTATTCTCAGGTTTGATACCTTATCCTGAAAGGTTTTGGGATGAAACGAAATTCTCGATAATGAGAATAATTTGGACAAAAGAAAATCAGGAAATTGTGATGGAACTTTAAGACAAATATCCCGAAATGGTAAAAGGGAGAGATTTTGAAGAAGTCTCATGGCTGAGACAAAAATAAATTTTTTTTAAAAGACTCAGGTTTAGCACTTAACCTGGATGGGACGAAGATATTTGAAAAACTACGATGAGACATTTTTGAAAAATACCTCATGAGACGAGGTTCAGGTATAATCCTTATTTGAATGGATACACAAAGCATGGATTCCTTGATGAGGAAGACCATGATGGGACTGGGAGAAATACCTCACCAAAATGAGGCAACTCTCTTTGAAAAATATAAACAACGCTAGGTTGCATCAAAAATAGATATTGAGCATTTATTTCATTTTTGGATAACCAGAAAATTTTGCCAATAAGATGAAATTGTAATTGATTCAATGCTTGAAAGTGTGCACGTATGTGTGAAAGAAATTCCCTCTTTTTACCTAGAGTATTTCCTCCAAAATGAGGTTAACTTCCCAGATTCTAGAGTCAGATTCAAATTTTTATGTTGTTGAGTTTCTTCAAGGAAGTTATCCATTTCCTTGATATGAACTGAGAAGAAATACTCTCAATTTCATAAAAGCAAGAAGTGAAAAGATATTGATGAATGAATTTCGTATAAAAAAAAGATGATTTCTGACAATTTTGGCAGTTTGATATCCTGGGGCTTTTTCCATAATGATCTTTCTGCCACTCTTTTTGAGACATTGAGCTTTCTTGTGTTTTTGGCGAGGAGTTTATTACATCATCCTTCATTTTGGAGATGTCCTGACTTTTCTTTTTTTTGTGAAGAGTACGTCACAAACTCCTTCATCTTGGAGATGCTCCGATCCTTCTTTGTCTCAAAAATTATACTAATGATATTGGCTCATTGGTAAAAAAACTTTAGATGATAGCAAAAATCAAATATCTTTTAGGGTTTGTCAGGAGGTTCATCACATTCGCCTTCATCTTGACAGTGATCTGAACTTTCCTTGGAAGGATCCGTCACAAACTCCTTCATCTTGGAGATGATCCAAATCTTTTTTGGCCCCGGGGGTCTAAACTCATCCACCAGCCTTCAACTCGACGATGATTGAGAGATCCCTTTTGCAGATATTTGATTGCAGCTTAAATGACTGAAGAGATATGGATTAAGTGGATTCTTTTTATCGCTCAGGATATTTCCACTGCCTGATTGTCAGAAAGTCGTCTTTAAACATGCGCCATAGCTATGATCAATATTGATTCACTTATGGCTTTTCAACATCATTGAATATTTCTTTCGCTAATCATACCAAAGATATTTCTTACATCCTTTTGGTTGATCAACAGAGAAAAGATTTGAATTTTATCCTTTTTTACAAAAAGCTTCATCCTTTTGAAAAGAATACTAGAGGTAATCTGAGGTGATTCTTTTGTGTAGTAAAATATTGGAATCAACACATTTTTAGCAAATTAGCAAAATTTTCGAGAATCCTTTGTGAAATAATCACTCAATATAGATTTTGATAGGATCTTGAGCTGAAATTCGGAAGAAATAATGTAAGAATTTTAGACTTTGAAAATCTTGATCAGTAAAAACTGGATTTAGCAGGACCAACTAAATGGATTTGGGTAAAAAGGATTTTGGTTAGAGGACCAATGTTAAACTGGAGTTTGAAGGACAAATTTGAGCAATTGAAATTTTGAAGGACCAGTGTAAAACTAGAATTTGAAGGACCAATTTGAAAAATTGGAATTTTGAAGGACCAGTGTAAAACTGGAATTTTGAACGACCAATGTAAACATTGGAATTTTGAAGGACCAGTGTAAAAACTGAAATTTGAAGGACCATTTTGTAAAAATTGAAATTTTGAAGGACCAATGTAAATATTGGAATTTTGAAGGATCAATTGGAATTTGAAGGACCAATATAAAACTGGAATTTTGAAGGACCAATTTAAGAAAATTAGAATTTTGAAGGACCAATATAAACATTGGAATTTTGAAGGACCAATTGGAATTTAAAGGACCAGTGTAAAACTAAAATTTTGAAGGACCAATTTGAGAAATTGAAATTTTGAAGGACCAATTGGAATTTGAAGGATCAGTGTAAAACTTGAATTTTGAAGGACCAATTTGAGAAAATTGGAATTTTGAAGGACCAATGTAAACACTAGAATTTTGAAGCACCAATTGGAATTTGAAGAACCAGTGTAAAATTGGAATTTTGAAGGACCAATTTGACAAATTGGAATTTTATAGGACCAATATAAACATTGGAATTTTGAAAGACCAGTGCTAAAACTGGGATTTTGAAAGACCAATTTTGAGAAAATTGGACTTTTGAAGGACCAATGTAAACATTAGAATTTTGAAGGACCAGTGTAAAAACTGGAATTTAAAGGACCAATTTTGAGAAAATTGGAATTTTGAAGGACCAATGTAAAAACTGGGATTTTAAAGACTATTGTTAAAACTGGGATCTGGAAGACCAGTGTAAAACTGGAATTTCAAAGACCGGTGTGAAAACTGGAATTTTGAAAGGACCAACGTGAGAATTGGATTTGATGAAGGACCAGTGTTAGACTGGATTTGGAAGGACCAACGTGAGAATTGGATTTGATGAAGGACCAGTGTTAAACTGAATTTGGACGGACCAACATAAGAATTGGATTTGATGAAGGACCAGTGTTAGATTGGATTTGGAAGGACCAACGTGAGAATTGGATTTGATGAAGGACTAGTGTTAGACTGGATTTGGAAGGACCAACGTGAGAATTGGATTTGATGAAGGACCAGTGTTAAACTAAATTTGGAAGGACCAACGTGAGAGTTGGATTTGATGAAGGACCAGTGTTAAACTGGATTTGGAAGGACCAACGTGAGAGTTGGATTTGATGAAGGATCAATGTTAAACTGGATTTAGAAGGACCAACGTGAGAATTGGATTTGATGAAGGACCAGTGTTAGATTAGATTTGGAAGGACCAATGTGAGGATTGGATTTGATGAAAGACCAGTGTTAGACTGGATTTGGAAGGAGCATTATAGAAGACTATGCTGCTTCTATAAATAGTTTCAAAATTATCCCTTATCCTGAATGAAAAGCTCAGGTTTATCCCTTAACCTGAAGGGGAACAGAAGGAATTTTGAAAAGAATAAAACTGAAGCTTGAAGTATGGAAGGGATCAGCTAGAATGCTGGATTTTGGAAGAAGGTCCAACCTGGCACTTGGATTTTTGAAAAAGAACAGAGTTATAGTCGAAACTCGGACACTTAAAAAGAAAGATGGACCAACCTGAGAGTTGGATTTTTGAAAAAGAAAAGAGTCTGAGTCGGAACTCGGATATTTAAAAAGAAAGATGGACCAACCTGAGAGTTGGGTTTTTTAAAAAGAGAAGAGTCAGAGTCGAAACTCGGATATTTAAGAGAAAGATGGACCAACCTGAGAGTTGGGTTTTTGAAAAAGAGAAACGTCTGAGTCAGAACTCGGATATTTAAAAAGAAAGCTGGACCAACCTGAGAGTTGAGTTTTAGAAAAAAAAAAAAGTCTGAGTAGGAACTCAGATATTTAAAAAGGAAGATAGACCAACCTGAGAGTTGGGTTTTTGAAAAAGAGAAGGGAATCTGAGTCAGAACTCAGGTTTTTCAAGAGGAAGCTTTAATTAGAAGATTGAATTTTGAAAATTCGCCAGCGCGAGGACCGGATCTAGGATCGAGAGTTCTGAGAATGACCAGTTCGAGGACTGAATTATTTGACTTACAATGAAGAAGACCATCATAGTTAATTGTATGGGGTCTGATTTTCAGGATTAACCCCTTATCCTGAATGAGGATGAATAAAATTGAGAAGAACTAATGAAAAGAGATAGAAATTGATGGAAGATTGATAAAAATGGAGAAGAATTGAGGAAATTGAAGGAAATTATCTTGTAAAAGAATTCGTACAGGTAGCATTGTTGCTTCCATGAGTGATCTCAGGATTATCCCTTATCCTAAATGGGAAAACAAATAAAAATTGACAAAATTGATAAAAGGTTGATTAATCAAAAGAATTAATAAAGATCGATAAAGAATCAATAAAAATTGATAAAGACATAAAATTTGATAAAGAATTGACAAAGATTGACAAAGGTCTGGTGAAAATTGGTAAAATTAATGAAAAAATTGATGATACTTGAAAGACGATGAAAGACTTCAGGATTATCCCTTATCCTGAAGGAAGAAGGACCGCGTAGGACGAGGTTCAGGTTTATCTCTTAACTTGAAAGGGAAAATTCAGGTTTTATCCCTTAACATGAGTGGGAAATTCAGGTTTGTCCCTTAATCTGAGTGGAAAATGAATAAAATTTGATAAAAATTGGATGAAGAATCGATAAAAAATGATGAAAAATGATAAAGAATAAAAACTAATAATAAAGAATCAATAAAGATTAAAGAAATTTATAGAATTAATGAGAAATTAATAGATTGATGAAATTAATAAAGATGAATAAAAAATTGATAAAACTGATACAAATGGACAAAAGATTGATGAGAAATTGATAAAATTTGAGGAAAAAGAGTTTGTTTGATCCTGCCTGCAGGATCTTTAAAGTGAGATGAGAATGCTTATTTGAAAAGCCAGTGAAAGTTCATTTTTGAGGAGAGGATCAACCAAAAGGTGGATTTTGAAGAATAATCAACGCGAGGGTTGATTTTAAAGAGAGATCAACACGAGCGTCGATTTTAAAGAGAGATCAACATGAGGGGTTGATTTTCGAAGACAAATGGTTCGAAACCAATTTTGGAAAAGAAGATCAACACGAGGGTTGATTTTTGAGGATAATGGTTCAAAACCATTTTTTTGGAAAAAAAGAAGATCAACGCGAAGGTTGACTTGAAAAAGTTTGGACAAAAATATTGAACCCTCGGTGATCATGATGAAAATTTTGCAGAAATTTTCAAAATTTCACGATTTTGGATAAACCCTCATAGGTAATTTCATTTCTCTCGTGGATGATGTCAGGATTGTTCCTTATCCTAAAAAGAGTAGGAATTTAATAGAAGTTGATGACAAAGAAGATTTTTGAACTGTAAATATAATTTTAACAATAAAAGATGCCCCAGTATGGCAAAAGAAAAAAGATTTGCATACCAGAGATACGAAGGAAATTGACATTTCATTGATAAGCAAAAACTGAAAACAAAAACTTGAATATTTACAAGTACGTGACCAAACGATCGCAAAAGACTAGGGCTAACTTGCCCCTACAAGATGACTGGTAAAAAAAAAAGGAGGAAAGCAGAGAAACTCTGGCATCATCATTTTTTTGAGTGATCTAGGAAAGGCTTGGTCAGGACAGTGGGCTGCTCTTCGTCTTCGTCCTCTATCAAAAGGTTTTTATCGATGCAGCCCTGGATGATGTTCTTGAGAACGAAGCAGTGTTCGGTATCGTGCCCCACTGCTTGGTGGAACTTGCAAAATTTATCTTTCCATTTTTCCAAGGGGATGTGAACACCCCAAATTTTCCAAAAATCCTAAAAAATTCCCTTTTTGCCCCTGGATTCATCTTTGAATAATCAGGTCAATTTTTAACCAAAAATTCCATTCATTTTTCGAATTCGCTGGAATCCAAACTCATTTTTTTATTCCAAACCCATTTTCTGAAAGATTTTTCAAGAAGCAACGTTAAAATTCTCAAAAAACCCCTCTTTTGTAAATATTTCTCAAAAATTTCCAAAATTAGTTTAATCTCTCATTTTCCCTAGTTCTAGAGTTTTTATTCTCAAAAATACAAAAAATGTAGAAGATTTCAAGAAAAGAACAAAAAAATAGGAAAATTAAAAAAGAAAATACAAAAAAATAAAGCTCTTAAAAACCACCTTTTTGAAAAATCGTCCTTTTAAAAAAAACTCATTTTGGAAATTCCGATAAAATTGAAGGGTGTAGAAAAACCCTAAATCAATTTTTCTCAGGAGAGGTCTCTCCCTCTTTCTCTCGTATGCTTACCTTCTCGCAGGCCCTCTCGATCCTCCATCGCACACCCTCTTCCTCCTCCGCTCATCTCTAACTGAATCGTCTTCCAGAATCTCCCTTTTCCTCTTTAAAAAGGAACGCAGGAGAAGCACTCCTTATCCGTCTTCACCCCCGCACCCTTCTTCCTCTTCTGTTCTCACGCATCTTCCTCTGGATCCATCTGATCCCTCCCCTGAAGGAACCCTTCAGAATCACCTTCTTCCCCTCTTCTTCTCCAGAGTAGAGGGTCTTCACGGTAAAACAAAGGGAAAAGTCCCATTTCTCGTTTCAGAATCCCTGTAAAGAACAAGACAAGGTCAGTTGGTGTAAGCTTCTGTGATGGACCAGACTCCCCTGGAGTTCACAATGCGACTGTGAGTTCAGAGCAGGTCGAAGCTTTACCTGGAATTTTGCAATCCCTATTGTATTTTATGATTCCAGGATAGGGGACGTTCAAGCTTGTAAAACTGTTCGAAAGATAGCTGGTGGATCGCTCAAGGAACTATTGAAGAAATTAAAATCTACACTTACATTCTTGCAATCGTCAATACAAGCTACACAAATATGACCAAAGGATCAAATCCAATGAAATGGGTGATCCTGACATGAGTATATTGGCGTTGACCGCTGCAGAGTATGAACACCGGAGGGAAAAATTTGTCAAGGAGCTTGATTTTTGCGTTAGCAGATATGGTGATGGCAATTATTGCAGATTTCATGCTTGTATGGCTTCCAGCACCAACAGTTTCTCTGAAGCCACCTCTGGCAATTAGTACTGAATCTATTACAAAGTTCTTCCACAGCTGTCCTGATAATGCTTTTCAGGTTGCTTTGGCAGAAACATCATACTCATTTTTGCAGCGAATGGGGGCAATATTGGTAAAACTGTAAAAGTCCTTGAGATTCATTAATGGGGTTCCATATTTTTATATTGACATCTTTTTTTTTTGTTTTTTTTGTCATGAGATCCTGTTTCTAACATGTATTGTTCTATTTTACAGCGTAATGGTTCAAAGCTTTTTTTTTTTGCTGTTGGGACTTCTGCATCTTTGGTTGGTACAGGTGTCACAAATGCTTTAATTAATGCGAGAAAGGCGATTGACAAATCTTTTGCTGGTGAAGTGGAGGATGTCCCTATATTATCAATGAGTGTAGCCTATGGTGTTTACATGGCAGTTTCTAGCAATTTGAGGAAATACATTCTTGGGATCGTTGATGTGGGTGGATTATGCTCGTTGGATTGGTATTCAGAAAATTAGAGAATAGCAACCTGCCTGGGTTTTGTGACTCTGATATTGATAGTTTTGGCATGGGCCTTGCTTGAATTCCAGGACTTGCCACAAATTCTAGAAGAGTTGGTGGTGTTTACCATATGGAAGCTCTTAGCGTGCAGAGAAGATGCCTTTGAAACAGTGCTATCCCCACCATCAGTTAAGTGCTTTTATATATTGGAATGTGCATTCTTTATGTGCTATGTATAAACCTTGGTCACTCTTGTTTGTTGTGCAATATTTTTCCTTAAAAAATGAGCTAAATGCTCTTGATAAAAAAAAATCTTTCTCAGATTCCGGAGAGTTCTCTTGTTCCAGCATCTTTATTTCATGGATGTATTTAGGAGCACCAAAGCCCTCACCACTCCATACACCCATATGCACCTCCCTGCAACTGTCAACACTCACATCTTACCTGTCATAGTAGCGGCCCACCTTACCATAGCTCCATTTGTATATCTCTGCACTTAATATTCTGCAACCCCCTTTACGAATGCCTTAAACTTCACAGCCATGTTAACTTTCAACAAGTCGTGTCATGGGGAAGGTGGAGTTAACTGTTCTTTTGTTAATAACTGCAACTTTCTCATTTGTGGGGCTGACCAAGTAACATCATCAACACTTAAGATTCTCCAGCCAGACCTGGAATTTTTCCATTTCTGTGAGTTTGTCTCCCACTACTCAACATGGAAGGGTGATGTTGGCAACTGATTTAGTATAGACTCTACATAAAATTAGTTTCTCAGAATTACATACTTCACATCTATCTTGCACATTTACAGGAAGACAGGGTTTGCCAACTTGGCTTCGTACGTCCCCACAAAGGCACTCCAACTCAATGCTGAGCCAAAGATAGTTACAACGATTAATAACGGTAGGAACTTGATAATCCATTGGGCTTTCTTTGCTCATGTTCTGAATTCATCCTCTGAAATGTAAGGTCTTTTCATATTAGTTGTGACTCCCTTCATTTTCAACCCATGCTACCTCATCACCCACTGTTGCACTTCATTCCCTCATCCATCTGCTAACGGCATGCTCATGGCCAGTTACACTTGCATTGGCCACTTAACCACACAGCATATTCATTCCACTTGCATAGCCATATCACTAGCCACAATCATCTTCCCCTTTCATTTCTACCCGTTACACACTTACCTAGGCCTCACTACCACATGTAAAGAAGAACATGCATAGTTTCTAATCCACCACGAAAACCACTTGCATGCAATATGTGCAAGTCGGTTTTGGGCTTCATGGCTGAACCGAATGCTAATCCTTCAAAAATGACAATATAGGGATGGAGAATCTCACCTTCGGATTTGGTTGAGGTAGGAGAATAGGTGCTCTTCTCTTGCTTGAGATGGGGCTCCACCACACACACCCACACCCACACACTCACCCTTAGAAAAATTTGGTGGAGGGAGAGGGAGAGAAAGAGAGAAGAGAAAGAGGAGAGAAGGAGAGAAGAGAAGAGAAGAGAGAAGGGTTTTCTCTCTCCTCCCCTTTCTCAAGCTCTTATAGAGTTGAGAGAGAGATGGAGGGCTGAGGTTAGGAGGGTGAGATGGAGGGCTCTCCATGCTCACCCCCCCCCCCCCCCTAAATCCCTCCTCTATGTTACTTCAAAGCCCCCCTCTAATAATGCCAACCACTCTCCTCTAAATCCCCTTCAAGAGTACCAACCACTCTCCTCTAAATCCTCCTTGATTTAGGGAGCTGTTTTTTTTACTTTTCATCCTCCTTTTTTTTTGAATCAATATATTATTATTATTTTTAATCCACATTAAATTAGCATGAGCTGCACCCTAGAGTGTGCCCAAGCTTTTGGAAATTCGTTGGCTTCATGGCAACTTCTTCTAAATTCCCAAAACCAACCTACTTTTCAAAAATTTTGAAAACCTCTCTTTGATTTTGTATAATTCCGTTTTGGCTCTTTTCAAAAACCTCATCATTTTTCATTTCATTTTTTTTTTAAGTTATGCTTTAATCTTTGAATGTATCATTTCTATTTTTTTTTTGAAATTAAACTTAAGGTTTAAATTCATTTCCTAAGTTCCTATCATTCACAAACGTAAAAAAAAGAAAACTCCTTTAATAAAATAAAATCCTAAAAGATTTCCAGGGTTTGAATCAATTGAATATATATATATATATATATATATATATATATAGGCTCATACATGCATTTTGAAATTTTCATTATCATTTGAATAATTTTCTCAGAAAATTTGCGGGTCTTACACTTGGTAAAAGTGAAATACATGTTATGGCTTTCGTAATGTGGGTCTTGGGTCTGGGTTGGGTCTTATGTGACCCAGTTCAGATCCAAACTATATTGAATATGGTTGCGATACTTAGTTACTTTAACTAGATTCTAATCTAGTTAATATAACTAAGTCTCATACTAGTACTTAGGATTTCATTATTTTTTAACAAAAAATAAGGATTTATTAATATACCCTAAAGTTAAATGAAATGATAGGTATTACCCTAAGTTGGTCAACCCTGTGTAGGATTGATACGACCCTCAGGTCGTAATTGACCCTGAAATTTTTTGAAATGATCATTTTGCCCTTGAAATTTGCTGAGCAAGTTTTGAATCCGTTTTAACTCTGTTTTTAATGAAATAAAGACCGTCTTCTTCGATTTTTAGATACAAATGCATCCATGTGTTAAAAATTATAAAATAAATTTTAAAATTTATGATTTTTCCCTTAACCCTCTTTTATTCCTGGTATTAAACATGGTTTCTAGAAAAATGAAAGGAAACAAGTTTTATATATAAATTTAACTAAAAAGAATTTCTTTATTTAATTTATCACAAAAAGGTACAAAATTTGTGGTTCATGTTCCATACAAAAAGGGTACAATTATTTAATTTCTCTATTTTACCCTATTCCATACATTGAGTCTTTGATATGGTATAATCTCATGAGAGCACATATTTTTTTGCTGTCTAGTGACGATATATGAGTCATGCCTACATGTATAGACGACATTTTATTATTTTTTAACTTTTAAACAACCTTATTAATAATTTAATGCTAAATATATTTTATGCATTAAAATAACTAACCAATCAATTAAATAATAAAAAAATTGTGTTTTTGTGTCATATTTTGAGAATTATTTGGCAAACTCTTACCTCAAACTAGTATCAGGTGACGGTTCTTGTCCCTATCTCTGGCATATATTGTGGCGGTCCACTTTCTTTACCCTTCGTTGATGGATATGTCAATAAATCAGATATATTGGATATTACGCTCGATTAGGAACCCGGTTATTTGGATTAAATTAAGAAAACTAAATCTGATTAGTAGTAGAATTTGAATTAGGTTTAAATTTTTTATGACTGACTTCGATGGATGTAATGCATGTAGTTTTTTTTAGATCTGGTATCAACTTCTTTATTCTTTGAATCTTATTCAAGGGCAAGCAAAGATTACCAGGATCTAAAAGATTCTGAAAGAACGAGTACCCCAAATTCAATAGGGCAGGCTGACCCGAATTCTCATGTGTATTATGTGTCAGATCCAGTATCGATTCTTTAAGAGCCGAAGAACCGAACCATGAGTACATCTACGAGGAAAACGAGGGGGCAAAGAAAGTGTTGTGTTATTCATGGGCTCATACCCGTGATCTGAGTGGGTAAAGATCTGATCCACTCTAGATTTAGGGTTTCTCTGTATAAATTCAAGAGAAGAGCCAGGCGGGACATTAGATTGGTTGTGATCTCCTTTTTTCTTTCTCTAAAACCCTATTTCCTCCTTTTTACAACTGTTAATTTCATTTACTTTTATTGAAATTCAAGTTTTCTTTAGCATAGTTTGTAGTGTAATATCGCATCATCAAGCTGAGGGTGCATCAGAATCTCAAACGGAGTTTTAAGTCGATTAACCGAATTTGGTATTGGCTACATTCAACTTTTTTTTTTTTTTTTATAACCCCAAGAAACCACACCCAACACGAAGACCTGCCTGCCATACCTGGCTACGATCATCATGCTGCCAGCGACAGGACCCCTCCTGCCCCTACAGCCTATGCTACGGATTGATTGGCACAGAAGAAGGACGACACCCTATGAGAATCGAACCTTAATAACTCATCTAACAGCCAAAGCCCCCCCCCAAACCCACTACGCCAACCCCACAATTGGCTTGGATCCAAATCGGCTACATCCCTAATTCGATGGCAGTGGAAGGAAAGATGGAACAAATGGTAAGCGCCCACAAACTGACTGGTGCGTGCGTGCGTGTACGCAACGGCCGATGTGGGAAGGTTACGGTGATGCATAACTTTGTAGTCAGCCAACGAGGGCGCGTTGTCCGCGTCCGCGTGGAGTTGATATTCATGTGGGCGTCTTCAGTGGGTTATTTTTTTCTCGTGGGTGGGGTTATCGGTTGTCCTTTGAGAGAGAGAGAGAGAGAGAGAGAGTAAAAACGATGGGTTTCCCCACCTGCAAATCCTTAAATATTAAGTGCGCTTTCAAAACTTTCAAAATATTAATTTTATTACAAGTAAAAAACAATGTGCTTGCTCACCATTTGGCGACACAAAGAGAATGATGGAAAAAATACAACCATTTAAATTTAAATTAACTATATCTGGGGCATTCAATTTATTGAAATAATGAGACACTTTTGAGAGTAATAATAATTTTAAGAGCACATAATTACTTTTCTGTAGTATAATTCTTTGGAACTTGAGAGAAATATATATATATATATATATATATATATATATATATATATATATATATATAATATTTATCTACAATATAATTGAGATCTCATTATGAAAACCATTTTGACCCAATCTAACGCAGTCCATGTGTTTAGCAGGTAGATTTGTTAGGGACTGATTTTTTAATCATGTTTTTCAACAAAAAAAAACATGGTCGTTTTTTTTTTTGTATCGATACATTTTGGTGCAGCAGTTGATTTTTGCATTGTGAAAAAAAAAAAACAGTACATACATTGGTTTCCAATGATCCATAAGCTAATCCCTATTAAACATAGCATGTAAATCACATTTATGAAGTCAGAATTATTAATAATTAAAAAAAAATATTCCCAATTAGATTAGAAGTATAAATTATTATAATATATATAATAAATATATTAAATTGGGTTCATATTTAAACATGTTCCGCAGGTTGTTTTGACATCATGGCTCAAATGCCAAGAATCGGCTTTTAAAACTACTATTTTATAAAGTCATAAAAAGATGCACGCGGTGTTAGATGTTTGAATTCTTATAAGAGAGAGAGAGAGAGAGAGAGACTACCATAAGCGTCCTACACAAGACAAATCTAAAAAACAGATTCTCACTAAACCAAACATGTCCGAAGTTTTAGGCTATAAGTACGACAAGCAGACGCAGCACGGCTAGGTCTTTGATCTTAAGGAACAGATTCTCATTCTAAATATCAAAAAAAAAAATTGTGCAAGTCTATATACAGTCTCGTGTCCTCTTAAAAAATGCACGAGGATTTGCCATTGAATTCAATTGCTGATATATATATATATATATATATAGAGAGAGAGAGAGAGAGAGAGAGAGAGAGTAATGGGTCGGTGCTAAACCGCATGTTAACTGGGTTTTTCAGTTTCTATGCGGTTCCGGCCTTATAAATGTGTTGGGCATGGTTGATTTACTAAGAATCCATACCTGGATCATGTGTTTTTGATGAAAAAAATACCTTTGGAATCTAAAAAATTTACAAAGATTTTGGACGGTTGATTTTTTGAACTTTATAAAAACTCATCCCTGTGTTGGACGCGGTTTAGCACCGACCCATTACTTATATATAGATATATACATGCCCCTTGACTCTGAACGTGGGAGAACGTCTTGTTCCTGGTGTTTCAGATACCGCTGGGTGCTATGATCAGACCGTGACCGATTCAAACCCTCCCATGGCAGGCTTGGCGCCAAGCCTAGCTCTCTATCCCTCCACCGTCAGATTCCACCCCAAGATATCTATGCCGTCGATTCCCAGAACCGGGCAACCCGAGGGGCTCCTCGGCAGGAGGTTCAGGGCTTGGAGGAGAAAGAAATCCCCCGGACGGGCCGATTCTTCTGGAATCCACGCTTCCATCGCGGAACCGGCCGGCGTCTCTGATGGCGGCGGCGGAGGCCACCGGATTCTCATCGCGTCCGCCGTGACTGTAACGCTAGCGCTGGCGAATCGGGTGCTCTACAAGCTGGCCCTCGTTCCCATGCGGCAGTATCCCTTCTTCATGGCCCAGATGACCACCTTCGGGTATGCATGTCTAGCCGTCGATCCTGAATTCTTCCTCATTTTTTTTCTTTCCTAAATTCTTGATTCATTTTGGGCTTCTGGTTGTTTTCTTTTTAATGTCGGGGAGAAACCACTGTTTTTTTTTTTATCTCTGAGAGGTGTTCTTGTAATTTTAATTGGAATTGATGAGAGCTATTGAAATTGATTGGAAAGTTTCATTTGGATATCACTTTTGGTGGTGATTGATCGTCACAATTGTTGTTACATGCATTGAATTTAGAGAATGCATAGTTGAGTAGGGGAATGATTCAGTGATCTATTCGCCCGTTTGATTGTCTGTGAATTGATGATGGGTACATCAATCTTTAGTCCCGGACTATGCAAACAATTGAAGAATTCAGGCGATATTTGGTGAAATATTGCCGCTTTTATGTTCCTTCTTTTCTGCGTCTTCGGTTGTGCATCGACATATATGGGTTTTTGGTGGGACATGCGAATCGATCTCTGTGGTTTGTGGGTTTTACCAGGCTTTGCATGGGGACCTGTTTCTTTATATGTCATAAGTTAGGATCGTTAGCATAACATTGCACAATTTTCCGCTCGGGTTTGTGCATTTGTTTATCATACTTCTTAGTGGTGTAGATCGGCTTCCATATGTCCGATACAACACTCTTTTTCCCTTATTTTTTTCACCTACAAGTTAAAGCATTTTTCTTGTGGAAACGGTAATGTGAATTTCACCTAATGTCTGGCATTCTTACAATTGAAACCATGGTCAGAAGGAGGCTTCCCGGGTGGGGAAATTGATTTTTGACATAATTCCAACTTTTATATCCAAATCATCTAATGAATTACTCATATTGCTGGTTCTTTGCAAGTTTCTATTAGTTTCCTTCACAAGATTCCTTGTGCTTTTATGGTTGAGTTTTTCCACTTTCCGGGCACTCATGATTCCTTGTCTTGTACTGCTTAATTTGTTTGATTTCTTCCCTGTCACTCCATTTGGCATTTACTATTCTCTTTTACTGGATCCCGTTGTGTTTCTCACACGCACACGTATGTTTCACTGGCATTACTTTATGCAGGTACGTGGCTATTTATTTTTCTATTCTGTATATCCGGCATCGCCTTGGAATTGTTACGAAAGAAATGCTTACTATTCCTAAATACCGCTTTATGGCAATTGGTTTCCTAGAAGCTCTTGGAGTGGCTGCAGGGATGTCCGCAGGAGGTATACTATCAAACACTCAACTATGCGTCAAATATCTAATTACTTGGATATCTTGCGCCTGCACAAGAATCTAATGTAAATACTAAATACTCACTTACAAAATATTTCTTACATCTATTACAACAATAATCCTTGTTTGGCTGAGATCTTTGATGACTCATAGTAAGTAAAAAAACATGTATAATTAATTTGAGAACTTTTCCAATGAATCTGCTGCATTATTTTGTCTTGGAAAAAGTCATTGATTTGTAACTTCTTTCCTTTATATGTGTGGCAGCAATGCTTCCTGGGCCAGCTATACCCATATTGTCGCAGGTAATGTTCATTTATAATTAACTTGTCCAATCACAGAAAAGAAAAGTTCTTATCTATATTGAATTCATAGGCAATTATCTTTTGTGACTTTCGAGATATTCCTTCATTGTACCCACATTATCTACTTCATTTTAGTAGTTTCTATCTGTGTGATCCATGTTGCAATTTCTACTTGAACTTAATGTTCAAATCATGCAGTAATTCACTTTCCCTTTCTGTTTCTGGTTTGCTTGGATCTTAATAACCACCAAAACCTGATTCTATGTTTGAAAGAACATTGTTGAAGGTCATACAGTAGAAAATTTAATAAAGAGTAGTTGAGGCTTCTGATTTTCTCTATTTTGATTTTTGAGTATGATTTATGACCCCTCTAATTATATCCCCCTATTTGTATCACTCACTGCTTACTTGAAAGGAAATGAAGAAGGAAATAAAGGAGCTTACTGTTAGGAATATGATTCATTCTCTTGCAGACATTCCTCGTGTGGCAGCTCTGCTTTTCTGTTTTGATCCTGGGAAGAAGATACGCTCTGAACCAGATAGTTGGTTGCTTTCTTGTAGCTGCTGGAGTAATTGTAGCTGTTGCAAGGTATACACTTTGTACCTGATATTTGGCTGCCTAGATTAAAGTAAATGTTAAACTTTTATATTTGCTTAAGGTGATTCCTTGGAAGCATTCTGTGCTTGTTCAGATTCCACTACACACTTTCTTTTCCTTGGTTCTTTCTTGATGTGCACAGTGCACAATAAGATACTGTAATGATTCTGTCAATGATTGGCAATTCTCTTTTAAAATCTTGTAATGGGGCCTCTGGTATCAAGAATCACTTCATTTAAATTGTTCACAGCATCCCTTTGTGTTTCTTGTAAGTTGTGTTCGGACTTGCAGAGTAAGGTTTCTGCTGCAAAATGGGTTCCATAGATTATATATACATAGAATCATTGCCCTGACTAGGCAGAATCAGATCAATCATTTACAAAGGTTCCCACTGTAACTCCTATTAGGGGATCGTAAGTGAATTCCACTGCATGTTCGCCACTAACAAACCGTGTAAATGCTATGTTGGCTGTGAACTCATTTGCCTCTTACTCAAACATGGTGACTTCTCTTGTTTTATCAGTTTATATGATGTACACCTGCTAGGACTAATTTCGCTTGAAGTATTTAATTCATTTGAGTTCTGAATGGTCATCTATCACCTAGTTGATTCATCCATCAGATGTGGTTATCTAATTTGCTTTGAAGATCAACTAGATGACATTCTTCAATATCTCCTGTATTGCAGTGGGGCAAATGATGGCCAGTTGCTGTCCCAAATAAAGGTTATATGGCCAGCATTGATGGTAGCTTCATCTGCATTTCAAGCAGGTGCATCAATTCTCAAGGTTGCAACTCATGTTAGTCTCTCTTTATTCAGAAATTTTCTACTGTAGAATAAAAAAGAGTAAAACTTAAAATTTTATGTTATGTTTCAGGAGTTTGTTTTTATTGATGCTGCAAAACATCTAAAGGTATGCTTCCCTATCCAATTTCCTGTATATATTCCTAAACTCACAGTGTAGGAAAGCAACCATGTCACTGTATTTCCATGCTGTACGTTGTGCAGAAAATACTATTGCTTGCCTTTCTGATCAAGATTTCCTAATGTTTGCCACATTTGAGTGCAGGGAAAACCTCTTGACTTATTTGTTGTCAACTCATTCGGGTCTGGGTTCCAGGTGAATATTGTTAATCAGTAAAAAGTTTTGTGTTCATTATGCTTGAAGAGAAGTGGAAGCATATGATTGAGTTGTATGTTCTATTGTGAATAGATCTCACTTTTTGTTGGTGTCATTCTGATCCTTTTTGTCTCTCTCTTTGCAAATTAGGCACTTTTTGTGTTTTTTCTTCTTCCCTTCTTATCAAACCTGAGGGGCATTTCATTTGCTGAGCTTCCTGCATATGTGGCAAGTGGTGCTGCTTGCTTTGTCAATGCAGAAGCAAATGTAGCAGGCAAGTTAGATAGTTATAGTTTTGTTGCTCTCTCTCTCTCTCTCTCAATGTACAGGTCATCAGTCAGAGGTAAAAATGTGCAATATAGAGTAGTTATCAGTTATCACTATATTCTTTATTTCTATGATCATATTCTCATCCATTTATTCTTTGGTATTTCCAAATTCATTGGAATTATTATCACACTTTCAGGCTGTGAAGGAGCTCCTGTGCTTCCCTTGCTTTTCATGTGCGTGAATATTGCGTTCAATATTTCCTTGCTTAATCTTCTAAAGACTTCTTCTGCCCTGGTTGCTTCACTTTCAATAACTCTATCAGGTATTACCTTTGATTTTGATTCTTTAATCATTGTTGTTATATATTACATAGTAAATTAGTTGAGCAATTAGATAACCAAACTTTTAGAACTCTTGCATCATGGTAGCTTAGACAATGGCAAACCAGTTGGTCACCATGTGTTGGAATTTGAAATTTCGTTCCTCATTTTCGCAGCAACACACACATTTGGTACTTTCAAGTTTCAAGTGTTCCATACTATCTAGTAAACCCTGTTAATTTTTTTAGTATTTTATTGCATGGTTTGCAGCTAAAAAACCCAAAAGTTGTAATCTAGATATAGCTTAATTCTATGTCACCTGGGTACGGGTGCAGGTGCGGGTACGGGTACGGGTACAGAGGGTACGATACGGTAATTTCAAAAAAGGTGGGTACAGGGACACAGCTATATATATCATATAAATATAAAATAAATTCAAAATAAACTGAATATAGTCTAAATATATATGCTATATCTAAAATATATATTATATACTGAAAATTTGAAGTTATAAACTGAAAATATAATTATAAATTATAAATTGAATACAAACTTGTATGTAGGGATGGTAAAATGGCATGTCTCGGTGTCGATGTGTGTCGACACGGGAATACACATGTCGACATGGGTACGGAGGGCAAAATGGAGTGTCTAGGTACCATAGGCTTATTTTTTTATGTTAAGATAGTTTTTTTTTTAGATAATTGACAAATCACGGTCTATATTGCAACAGAACTTGTATTAAAAAGGGCAGTTTTTTCATAAAAAGTAATTTGATTCAAAGCATGTTTTTTTAGTAAACAAGCATTGAAAGGTGGTTTCAGATTAAGCAAAAAACACCTGCAACTAATATTTTATGAATGGAATCTAGTAGATAACGCGCTATTGCAAATAGTGCCAAATATATTTTCAATATATGCAACGGGTCAAGTTTTGTATTGGGTACCTGACCCGACCTGACGTGAACCCAAATATCTGGGTATGGGCATAAAGGATGCAGACCTGAATATTATTTCAGTCGACCCGAACCCGACCTGAGTAATATGTGGGCTGGATTTGGGTTATTATTTTTTACTGATATCCGACCCTTAGTGAAAGTATGCTCTTGATATTATGCTGATTTGGGTTTGGGATTTCATTTTGTTGACCCGGCAAAACTCAAACCCAAAACCGAATCTGACAACTTGTTATTTGGGCGGGTTCAGGTACACCATGATAGGTTGGATACCCAACCCGTTGACTGCTCTATATATACATGCAGGTGCTTGTGTGCATGCGAAATGCACATTTGGTAACTGGCATGAACTTGACACTGGTTGCTTGAGTTAGCTGACAAGTAGAAGCTGGACTCAACTCTTGAACGACAAGCTAAGGAATGATGATATGCTAGTAATGCATGATGACTACAAATAACTGAGGTAGCATTTCAGTAGACTTGAAGGATCATTTGCCATTTTGGCTCATTATGGGATACCTACCATGATTATGGAGCAGATAACAAACCGACCCTGCTGAATACTTGAGTTGCCTAGGTGCATTGTTTTTCCAAATACCTGTAGGCAGGATTGAGTTCAGTTTTTTCAAGTCAAGTCAACTCAATATTGGATGATGTCTAAGACATTGATATGGACTATAAATATAAATATAAACAAGTGAATAAATATGTAGATGTGGACTGTAAATATAAATACTAAATAAATAAATAATTTGATATGCATATGCTATAATTTTAGGAACTAATGTTCTCATTTCTCTGCAGTGCCGCTTTCCATTTACATCCTTTCACTTCCTTTGCCTTGGATCCCCGGAGGTGCTATGCTGACCCCATTTTTTGCTATTGGAACTATCATACTAGTATCGGGTTTGTTGCTATACAATCTTCCAAAACCCAAGAAAAAGGAAGTACAATGTTGACTAACATCAAGTTGTCTGAGCAATTTCTTCAAATCATTGTTTTCAAGATACAGTCCATTGTGATTGAAGACATTTTTTTTTGAATTTTTGGAAATAAACATTAAAGGTCATTGCAAGGATGTGTAAGGGGGGAAAGTGTTCTTCTATAGTAGTTGGTCAGTGTCGATCTTGATCAGGTTTATTCAACCTGAATAAATGTTGAGATGTGTAGTGTGTTTCCTGTCTCTTTGTTGAGTTGATTCACTCGTTTTGCATTTTTTGAGGGACAAGCTGTCAGAAATTTCGCACGTGCACACTCATGCTGGTGAAGAGTGATTTCATTTACCACCATTCGCCTTTCAGTGGAAATTTTATCACTTTGAAGAAAAGTACATGTTTACTTAAGTATTTAAAGGGCTGATGCACTAAGCAAGGTCTACGAATAACAAGCATATTGGTATGTAGGGTTGCCACAAGGAGCCGGGTAGCTCAAGCTCGACTTGAGGTCATTTATTTTTTAAACGAGCTCAGCTCAAGCTTATATGTAAACTCTGTCAATTAAACGAGCTTGATCTCAAGCACTAGTTTTAGCTGTTAAAGCTCGTTTAAATTCACTTACGATTAACCAAGCTTGTACTTGAGCTTTGGCTATATGTGGTGCTAATTTGATTAACCAAGTCCGTTCGACAATGGTGGTAAATTTATCTCTGGATTGTGGTGAACTAATTCTTCTGAAGCTTTCAGAATTCAGTGTTGTGATTTCTCAGTGAGTTTGAGTTTGCTGTTTAACCTCTTCTAAAATAAAATATAAGTGCGTAGTGATGTGTCTTTGCTGTTTTCCCTCTTCTAAAATCAAACATGAGTGCATTGTCTCTAATAAGATTCATTATAAAGAAGCTACTTTAGGACTCAATGTGTTGGGTTTTGGGGATTGAATTCAATTCCTGGAATCCACTACCTTCTCTTGTGAATCACGTTTAATTTGGATTTTAATGAAAAAAAGGAAAAAAATAAAAAAGACGAGGGTCCACCTGTTCCAATAGGACTTGTTATAAAGAAACTACTTTGGGACCCAACCCAGATTTTAGTGACAAGGGGCTGGCCCGCTGGGTGGCCTACTGGGCTTTAGGTAGGGCTGGTAAACGAGCTGAATTGGGTCTGTTCGGGAGCTCTTTAAGGGTGAAAATCTGTTCAGACTCAGCTCATGAGCTCGTCTCGAGCCAAGCAGAGCCTGAGCTCGTTATGAGCTGAGCTTTGTGAGCTGGCTTGTTTTCTTAAAAAAAAATTAAGTGCTTTTTAAAATTTTATAATATATAATATATATTATGCATGTATAAAGCATATAATTTATATTAACAAGCCGAGCGAGCTTCCCCTATTCATCTTCAGCTTGGATACCTATTTGAGCTAGCTTGTGGCTCGGCTTATTGAGCCAAACTGAACTTTTCACGAGCTGAGTTGAGCCAAACAGCAAGCTGCTTGTCTCGTTTCCCAGCCCTAGTCAAGAAGTTCATGTTAAAACTGCTCCTTGTTTCCCAGCCCTAGCTTTGGGTGTGCAGCTTGGGCAATGCAAAATATCAAATCAAACATGTGGGGTGTGGGCAAGGTTTGGGCTGCATGTGCTGTTGGGCTTTACCTGGCCCCAACGGCAAAACGGTAGATCAGATTGGACTTTTAGTCAAGCTATCATAATTGAGGGGTCTCAGGTTCTACAGGGGTTATTTCAAGAAGGGATGAAGCTATTGTGGAGATCACTTTGGGCATGTTTGCTTTGGTCACAGGTGGAGATGAACAATCAGAGCTGAGAAAGTAAAAAGTTGTGATTGTTGGTCATAAGGTTATTGTTGTGACCAACTTTTAAAACAATCACAGTTGGCAATCACAATCATAACTTGTACTCTTCTCATGTTTCACTAACCTTTAGAAATCGTTGTGATTGTGATTAACAATCACAGGATCTTGAAAAAAAATCCAACAACCACAGGCCATTGCAACCAATCTCGTGGGAGCATCCTTGCAGGATCCATGTTTTGTTTGCTACAACTACAAGGCTTTGCATATTTTGATGAGATTGGTTGTTTAGGTAATCAGAGTGATCGCCCCGATCACCTGATCCCGCTCCGGTTATCTCCCATCTTGACTTGAAAAAAGAAAAAAGAAAAAAGAAAAAAGAAAAGATTCTTTGGAGCCTAGCGTTAACTGAACTCAATTATACATAAAGGTGGGTCTGAGCCATGGGTCTTGACCTGACAAGGCTTGGGCCCATCCAAGCCGGGCTCTCCTGGAGTATTCCCTGCAGCAAAATTTTCTTGTTCTTATCATCAAATACATTTTGAAATATTGTACACATTTTAGTAGGTAAAAAAAAAATACTTTGCTAAGATATTCAGCCTTTCATCGTTTTCACTGCTTTGTTTGCTAGAAATTATTTTCCCGGACTTGGATGTAATTGCCTCTTAATTCTGACCCATGGGCTCGCCAAGGTTCAATGGGCTTTCTCAATCTTTATATTTGACAACAAATGGTTACATTATGTGTGGCTTCTTCTGAGGATCCAGAGACATATTGCTACCGAATTTGAATTTGGTCTTAATAAAAGCAATGATTTCTCAAGTTTGTATTCAACAATCCTTAGTATATTATCTGTAATGCACAATGGGAAATTGAGAATTTGCGGCCTAGTGATTATACCTTGTTTAAGGTTGTATCATGTGGTAAACTTTTGGAGTTTTAGGTTGCATTTTGAATGCTTGGATCTCAAACTTGGATTTGGAATCCAAGGGGAATTTGAGACTCAGAGTTTGTCTACCTAGAGTCTTTGTCTAGGCCCCACACTATATTTGATAAAGGATCTACAATCCGTGGTATTCAAGTGCACCCTTGAGTTCCACCTTGTTGGAAATCTTCTCATACCGCCAAGATCCAGATCCAGATCCAGTCTTAGGGAGGCCGACAATAAAAACCATGAAGGGATATCATAATAACAGAAGTATACTGCATCATCATTCCACTAAACAGGAATCTAAGAGTCCCACATTGTGGTTAACTAGTGGCTAGTGTTTGCTGAGATCCTTTGGATGCAGTTTGTATGAGAACCTGGGGCTTCCATTTCGGGCCACAGATATGCGTATCGCTAATCTTCAGATCTCAAATCCGAGCTTGAAATCTGAACATTCAAACACAACCTTGCTTGCAGCTAATGAGAAAATGAACAATGCTACTTTAGTATTATGAAGGTTCCTGAGTTAATATACAACAATTTCCAATACAGATGGGCTACCTAGCCCAATGTCCACCCCTGTCCGAGCACTCTTCAGGACAACCCCATCATCTTAGTAGTCCATGGTTAGAGAGTTTTAATTCCAAAACTTTAACATCAATAATCAGAGAACCTGGGAACACCAATGGGAAGGAGGCCCACTTTCAGGTGAAAGTGGCCCTGTTTCACTCGTGGTGAAATGGAAATCTAAGGCAGAAACATCCTGTGGGGCCTGCAGAGAACCACTCTCATGGCAAAGTTCAGCCGTGAATGACTTTCCATTCATTTTGCTCCTTTCATGGCAAAAGGTTTTCCACCCTAGTGCCATGTAACAAACAGCCCCTAAATTAATCAGTCCCACCACCCCAAGAAAAATGTCAGGCTAGAATCTTGAGAGGTTTTCCATGAATTAATTTAAACAATGGAACAAAGGTTTACAGAAACAAAAAAAATGCTATCATACTTGTTTAAGTTCACAAAATGCCTGGACCAGACAGGAGCTGTGGGATGTAACAATATTTGAGAGTATAGAATCCACTCATCCGCAACCAACTATGAAAAATAAACATTAAAAAGTTCATAACTGCTGGTCAGCTGCAATGGTTCTGGCTCAGCCTATGTATTCCAAGATGATGGCTTTTATTCAATACAATGAAATGAATAGAATGAGAAAAACTAACTCTGAGTTCGTCGTATGTGGTGAACTGCAGCCAGAATCATTTGTAACACTCCTCACATATGTTGTATCCATCCGCTTCTCTTTAACAGTTAACCGTGCATCTCAGTTCCCACGAGCTACTATTTCATCACATCCTCTACAGTGACAAGACAGATTGTCATTATAAAAGACTGTACAAGGATAGATTCCAATACAATGAACAAAGAAACTGCAGCACCAGAGAACACATATGATAACCAAAAGTTTCACACTTGTGTAGGTCAGTTGTGGAGCTAGGGGTGGATGCGAGAGAGCTTCTTACTCTAGTAAACAGAATAAAATGTAAGCGGCTTTAAGGCTCCAACCAGCATAAAAAGAAAGCAGAACTGAAAACCTGATTTCGTTGCAGGAACATGGAACCGTGCATATGTTCATGTATCACTTTACACAGATCAAGTTTCCTCTCTAGAATCAGTGAACAAAATTGGATCTCTATTAGTATCAAAAGTTGCTTCTATCTCCACTTTTCATCCTAATACCAAAAACTACTTTGATGTCAACAGTTTCAATTTTGGATAGAAAAAGAGATTCACAGTGACAACAATCAAGCTAAATCAACTACCAAAAAGAAACATGGCACTGTAAAACAGGAAAAGAAAAGACATCAAAAGTATCAATGAGCAGACAAGAAACATACCTAGTACAAGCTGGATTACAAAGTATATTTGTGACATGAATTAGCATTGTCTCCATCTCTTAGTAGCGGCTTAAGAACATTTGGTGCAAGCAGCATTTATATGCACATGTTTAGAAATTGCCAATATAACAAAAAAGTCTATAAGCTTAACAACAACGTGGATAGAAAAATCATATGATTTATGGCCCATGTTATTCAGTGCAGTTCTTTGCTTCTAAATCAGGCTCAGAATATGTCTAGGTTCCATTATGAGCTGCCAACCACTGTAACTACAAACACCAGTATCACACACGGTCGAAAACTCATGACAAGATCATGCAAAAATAGCATTACTAAATCTATTTTGTTTGAGAGTCTTGACTTATTACAAAACCAACTGTAACCAGTTGTTAGGGAAGTGACTGATTCATATCCAAGTCAGATGACAAACTCTTCATAATAATCCATTCTCCTAAAATGGTAAATTGACCTCGAAAAAAGACACGATACAAGTCCAATATGCTCAAGTTTTAGTACATATTAGCAAACTCATTGTCTGAAAGAATTTGCATGTTTTTTTAAATAATGTCACATGGAAGATATACCTTGCGTTTGCTAAAACCTTTCTTTCTTTTGCTAACATTGGCATAGTCTGTCTTCTGCTTAACCCCCTTCTCTTCGGCAGGTAACAAACCAGAAACTTCATGATAAAAATCATCCACCAATCCAAGCAACCTAGGGAAAAAGGGAAAAACAGAGAAAAAAAAAGTAATAAAAGCCATTAATCAAAAGGGAACTAAGAAACATTTTATACTGAGAAAAGAAATTCATGTCGTATTTAACTCAACTTTTTAATATAACCTGCAATTATATAGTTTGTTATCTTTACAAATCACAAAAGGGCATAAAAAAGGGAATAGTAAAAAAAGAAACATATTAACAAATAAAACAGAGTTGATGAAAAGAAGCATGTGAACAGATATGAATATTTAATTGTGCTGTAAACATAGAGTTTGTCATCTGGATAATGTTATCTTCATACCCATTTCTAGCACGATTCAGTTGCTTTATTTTATTTTTTTCTTCCTTAGAATATGGAACACGTATAAAGTTTTCTTCCTCTATGCGTCCATGCCCTTCCAACTTTGCCTTCTCTCTGACAAAATCCCTACTTTCGTACCAACCGCTAGTTCTCACCTGTCAATAAATTACAGTAATAAAATTACACATAATGCGTTGTGTGATGCCTGGATAATAGCAGGCATTATCTGAGCCATGGGTCTTGGGCAGGACTCCAAATTGTTCATACCCAAGCTTAATCATAAAACAAAGAAATGTGTGTGTGTGTGTGTGTGTGTGTGTGTGTGTGTGTGAGAGAGAGAGAGAGAGAGAGAGAGAGAGAGAGAGAGAGAGAGAGAGAGCAATAATGATAAGTAAAAGCTCAATGATGAAAGATTTACTTCTGGTTTTCCTTCAAACTCGTTCAACATTTCTTTCATGAAGGAACTATGTGAAGCTTGCCTCACTGCTTCTTTCTCCTTTCTCAGCTCCATCCTCTTATGTTTTGAGCTTTTCCCTTCATCCATGCTAGTAGGAACGAACATAGGAGGACGATATACACCTTTTCCATCCTAAATGTGAACATCAAAAGTTACAACCAGAACAGTTTTATTGTAAATCACAAAAACTGACAGAGGATATGCCAAAGTTACCTGAGCATCCTGATCCATCTTACTGACAATCATATCCGGGTTAGGCTTATATTTCAACAGATCATCCTTATCCTCACTTTCCTTCCCATCAGGTGCCACTTTTGTAGATCCACTATTAGCAGCTCTTACCAATTTCTCAACTTGATATTGAAGTTTTTTATCGATAGGACAAACCTATAGAAGTAAGTTACCAAATTCAATATTTGTGAAACAATATAACAGGTTAGAAAACATGCAAACTTGTATTAATATGAGCATGATTGATTGTGTATATAGACAATCACGTGGGCAGATGTAACCATAATGAACAAAACTGAATCGACAATTTAATTGCTTAAAAGATGAGTGGCTTGAATTCAATGTTTTATGTAAATGCTCTAACAAAACAATGCTGAAAGTTTAATATATATATTTAAAGAAGATTGAACAAAAGCAAAGAGCGTAAAAGCATGAGTCCTAAATTTGTGAAAGTAATCGTGCTGCAAATTGACTTCAATGATCAATAGCCTCTTCTCGAAAACTAAACAAATTGAGCACGTGAAGGGAGAAAATTAGGCATCAAAATATTTGGGCACTGGAAAACAAGTAGATCGTAAAATAGGGTGCATTTACCCACTAATAACTCAAAAAGATTGTACTAAAAGGAATCTCAACCAGACCTTCTCCAAGAACAATCTCGACTCCATGAGGCTGTGGACGACGGGGTGATCGCAGACTGAGAGACCCCTGGCAATAAGAAGCGAGTAGTAAACAATCGATTGGCAATAGTGGAGGAGCAACAAGTGCTTGGCATCAAGGTAGCTTATCCCCTCCCCAGTTGGGAAGCAATTCTCCTTAACCTGGCACCAATTGTAACCATCCACCAAAAACCAAATAAATTAACTAATAAATCAATCAAAGCCAATCGAACTCAAACTACCATTTTTAATTAAAATCATTTAATAAGGAAACCTTCTCGATGAGTGATTGAACTTTACTCCTGACAGTATCCAATCCTTCATTTCTTTGAGCAAACCCACCAATTTCGGGGCGTCTCTGAGAGAGAGGCCCAATTGGTATAAGAGCAAACTCAAGACATCCAACGATGCAAAAACATATATAACTCTGAAAATAGTTAAGAATTCCATGTGGGGATCAAAATTAAATCAATATAACTACATACCTCGTAACTATCTCCTCATGGTCAGTGTCTGCTTTGGGGGGAGTTGGTTGCTCCTCTGTTACCTCCATGAACTTGAACCTATGCCTCTGAACCAAGTTCATTCGCGACGACGATGTCGTTAACACCCCAAAATCCTGAAAAGAAAAACCTATGTCTTGAGATAAGTTTGCTGCAGAACTGGTGTGTGTGTGTGTGTGTGAGAGAGAGAGAGAGAGAGGGGAGAGAGAGAGAGAGAAGGCATAATCACAAATCTCGATCTAGCGATAAATTAACATTTTTGTTTCTCTCGGACAAATCTTGGGAATTACTGATATATTTAAATATAACATATGTAAGAAAAACAAATAAAAATATATGAACATTACAAATATAAGAAAATAAATACACATACAAATACCACGTTAATAATGTGCTAATTTCGCAATAAAAGCATGATATTATGATTTGAAAGCTCTCGCGATAAAATCACAAGATTTTCAAAATTGATTCTCACACCCATTGCATTAAGCTCATACCCAAGTCCTGTCATATCCCATGCATAGTGACAAAAGTTTAAAACAACAATTTCTCGGCTCTAAATTTCTTGTGAAGCACATTTTGTTAATTTTTTATTTTTTATCAAAAACCAAAATAATAAAATAATTCATCAATAGATCTTAACAGATTTAAAAAATCAAATAAAAACAGACTAATTACACAATTAAACTTTACATTAAAAAAATGCAAAACAGACGATCATATCATCAAACTCATTCTAAAGAACATGTCCACTTAAGCTATAGAAGAGCTCCGTCCAAAAGCAACCATTCAAATTTTTTGACATCTTCTCAACACAGATTTTGCCCATTCAATATTCAAAGTTTCTAACTCATTCCAGTTCCTTAAACTTTCTAGCCCCCATAAATAGAACCCAACTCCTTCCACCTTGCTTACACCTTCACAGTAATAAAGTCAAACCTCCATTCTTCTCTTCCGTACACAATCGTCAAAACAAAAACAAAACCCCTTCACAGTCCTACTCCAAAGACAATCCATAACTTGTTACATGTCACAAATAAAACGAAGAACAGTAGATGGGGAGAAAGAGCATAGGGGTAGATAGATAGATAGATAGAGGCTCACTGGTGCCAATGGCTAGATGCCACACCGGAAAATCGTGGCCTTCACCGGTCTGCAAATGACATCCATGCTAGATTTTGAGAGAGAGAGAGAGAGAGTATGAAGGCTCACTTTAGGTTGAGCCATAGGGCTGTCAATGAGTCGGGTTTGTATCAAGTATTCTATCCGAACCTGAATTTATGGGTATGGGCATAAAAAGTGCCAACACTAATAATATTCAGGTCAACCCGAGCAATATGTGGGTCGGGTTTGGATTATATTTTTTGTTGAGTACCCAACCTGATGAGAGTGTTTTATATTTATTTTAAGTAAAAGTAAACTTCTGAAATCATATGGTCCGGGTTTGAGATTTCAGTTTCGTGACATGGAAAAATCTGAACCCAAATTCAAACCTGACAATTAGTTATTTGGGCAAGCTCGGGCTCAGCCTGATGAGTCAAGGGGTACCCAACCCGTTAACAACTCTAGAGGGGATAAGGCTTTATGTTAAAAAAGAAAAAAAATGAAAAGAACAATGGCAAATGTAAAACCTGTTTTTTTTTGGGAATTATCAAAATAAATAAAAGTAAAATTTCTTGGAAATAAATATGATAATATGATATTTTTCAAATGGATTTGGTCTAAATAGATCTTGGATCCAAAAAAAGATTATATGGATCTGGTATTTGGAATCGGATATGGCAAGTAGATTCAGATCTCAGATGGATCCAAAACTCAATTGGATCCTAATAGATCCAAATATCGTATAACCCCAATCAAGATCTGAAAACCAATTAAAAGATTCTATAAATGTGTAATATTTGAGAACTCAAAATCCAAAAACTCGAGACCCATTGGAGAAAACCTGAATAAGAGTATATTTAAATTAAATTAGACAAAACTTGCAATAAAAAATGAATTGGTGTTGTGGAGAGGTTCGTTGCCTCTTTAAGAGTTGACAAGAGTTCAAATCCCACCACACCTTGCCTCTTTAAGAGTTGACAAGAGTTCAAATCCCACCACACCTATGTGCATGGCTTAATAAAGAAACATGTGCTTTTTTGACAAAAACACATAAAGCTTACACGTGTATAAGTAAAACAAAGAAGATTCTATTTAAAACGAAACAAAACATAGTGTAGTGGAGTGGTTCGTTGCATATTTAGGGAATGACTCAGGTTTAAATCCCCCCTTGCACATGGGTTTTTGCTTTTTAATTCTATTGATTCCTTTTTTTACAAAAAAAAATCTGAAATTCAATTGGTGAATTATATTATGAAAGAGATAAGCTAGACGAATATTCAAAAAAATGAGAAACTTAAATTGGGGTTTTAACATTTAGAAACTTGATTTTTAGAAAGAGGAGAAAATGTTGGCATCTAGCACACGATTTTCCTCTAAAGGAGTCAAGATAGGATTAAGATAAGGTAAAAAAAAAGATGAAAGTTTGAATGAGGTAGTTAGCTAATCTTGCTCTCACCTCCACGATTTTAGTGATTGACATGTGTGCATAGATGGAAGGAAGGGCAAGAGGGAAAATGAGATTGAGGAATCAAATAGATAAAAAGTTGTATAAGCGTGAATGAGGAGAGAGGGCAAAACAAGAATTATCATTTTTGATAGCTTTATAAAAAACGATAATATTGAATTGTGGTTGAGGAAAGATGGTTTCAAGAGTTTAAAAATATCAGCCGTGAACCAAAAAGATAAAAAGGGAAATTTGTGACTTGCCAAAAAAGTGAAATACACAATTTTCTGATTGAGTCTCCGTCTTATATTTCTCATCTTTATTGAGTTCTCTCATCCTCTCTTCCTTCTTCCTCCTTTCTATCATTTTTCTGATCGTGCTATCAATCATACGAGAGTTGCTAGACGAAGGAACCATCGGAGGAAGGCATGCAAATGTAGATGCGGCCAAACTGTGTAAGAGTATTTGGTGACTCGACTCATCGGAAGAGGTAGGGAGCCTTATATCTCTATGTGTGTGTCCGGTGTTATGTGTTTATACCGACCAGTCTCAAAAAAATGACTGGATTGCCCTCGTATCTTAATCAAAAACCTCCAAAAAAGATTCTATCCTAATCTATATATTTTAAACTTTGATTTAGTATATTTATTTGTTTTATTTGGATTCATATCCTAGGAGATATGTTCATTGCAATAAGGAACTAATTATGTCCTGTTTGTAGGACTGTGCAGATGTTCTAATTCGACCTATTTTGGAAGAACATTTGTATCTCCTAGAAAATAAATCCAAAAAATATAAATTAGCAATTGATCTTAATCTACACATTCTGTACTTTAATATGGTGTATTTATTTAATTTATTTGAATCTATATCCTAGGAGATATATCCATTGCAATAGGGGACTAGTTCTATCATGTTTGCAGGACTGTACTGATGATCTAATCCGACTTGTTTCAGAAGAACATCTGTATCTCCTAGAAGACAATTCCAAAAAATATGAATGAGCACTTGATCTTGATCTAAACATTATGTACTTGAATATGGTATATTTATTTGATTTATTTGAATCTGTATCCTAAGAGATATGTCCATTGCAATAGAGGACTAATTTTGTCTTGTTTGCAAGATTGTATTGATGATCTAATCCAGCCTGTTTCAGAAAAATATTTGTATCTCCTAGAAGACAAATCTAAAAATATGAATGAGTACTTGATCTTGATCTACACATTCTGTATTTGAATATGGTGCATTTATTTGAATATGCATCCTAAAAGATATGTCTATTGCAATATGAGACTAATTTTGTCTTATTTGTAGGACGATACTGATGTTCTAATCTGACCTGTTTCGGAAGGACATTTGTATCTCCTAGAATACAAATTTGAAAAATATGAATTAGCACTTGTTCTTGATCTACACATTCTATACTTGAATTTGGTGTATTTAATTGATTTATTTTAAACTGTATCATAGGAGATATGTCTGTTACAACATGCGACTAGTTTTTGTCCTGTTGCAGGACTGTATAGAATTCTCTAACTTAACCAGTTTCAGTTCGAGACAAAGGTTGTGGTTCCTCAGAACCCTTGTAAGGTTATATGAACACTCCTGAATTTTCGTACTTGAGACATGTCATGTGTTGACATGATCAGTGGGATACGATGCATACACTCTAATTAAGAATTAATATTTAAATTAATTCAAGTACAGGTACTTGGATCGGATTTGAGCCATAATTTTGAAAATTTTGGTGGTGCCTATTGGGCACTAAGATTGGTAATGTGCATACACCTGATCACCCCGAGTGGGGGTTTAGGATTTTGGAAATCCTGTGTGGTGCAATAACTCTCACAAAGAAATAAACAAAACTTAATATATGCACAAATAACCTATCTGCAGGATTCTGGGTATACCTGAAAGACGGTATATGTTACTGGTTTCTCGAGATTCTGGGTATACCTAAAAGACGGTATATGTTAGCAATTTTTTAGGGTTCTGGATACACCTGAAAGACGATGTATGTTACCAGACCCATGTTCTACCTTGGTGATGATAGATGGTACAAGCTCCATGGGACAGTTATATTTTCGTGAAATCAAGGCATCTCACCTGGTCCCCAGTCCTCAGATTTAGGAGGCCAAGACTACCAGTGTGTCCTATGTGGTAGATCTAAGTCTTCTGCAGAAGTTACTGCATCTTATTTCTTGTTGCCATTGGAGAGTACTCTCTCGGTCGTGAACCGTCTCCTTTGAGTATCTGTACGGCTAGTCACATGAAGTATTAATTTTAATTGAAAAAGCATAATAGACCCCCGTGTGGTCTCGGACTGCTACAATGTCGAATGCTTGTGCGTACCACATGATACTTAACAAGAGAAATATAAAGCTAACTCACTTTTAGATGTCTTTAAGTACATACACTGCTTAATGCTGCTTTTGTTATGATATAATTGTAGTTCATTTATGTGAAGCATATTTCAGTAATGTTTTCCTTATGTACCGCACCATGAATTGCTTGCATTGGATGACTATCATGGAACTCTTATAAAATTGTATTATTTCATTATCATTATTCGAATGTGAGGCATGTTTGTACACATGACACTGAGTACATTCATATTGATATTATGCTTCTTACTCAGACGGAGAGTAGTCTGGCCCCATCTGAATTATTATTTTTCAGGTAGCAATTAAAAATATCTGACAATTGCGGACGTCGTTGCAAGCAAAGCCATTAGATTCAACATTGTGATCCTGTATAACTCCGATTGACCTTTTGATATTTTATTTATAAGTTTGTAATAATTTTTGAACATATCATTTATTAATGGTATCAAATATTGCAAAGGTATCATGATTCGTTATACCCTGTAACTCGCCCAACGGTTTGACCAGATAAATTAATCATTATTCCGCTGTGAAGAAAAGAAGAAGAAAAATTTATTCTAAAATTTTTTAGTCAAATTGTTGGGGGCATTATAGCAAAGAATTAGAAGATTTTCTCGTGATATTTTATGATAAAAGATAAAATTGTGAGATTTTGTAAATATCATTTTAAACTTTTTGATAATTTCTTACATTTTTTTCATAATTTTTTTCTAAATCTCACCAATATTTGTCACAAAGATCCACCTTGAAGAAGGCAAAGTCATACTCTTAGTGACAAAAGTCTAAAACAATAATTTCTCGGCTGTGAATTTCTCATGAGATTTTCAACTTTCTGAATATTTCTTGAGTTTTTTTGGCAAAATCTCAAGAAAAATATATAAAACAAATATTTTTCTTAAATAATCTAAAAAAAATAAAAATAAATTAATTATATAATTAAATTTGACATGAAAAAATATAAAATTTATTTTCAATTCCACTCACGATATCTAAGAAGTATCAAACATCAAATATGCAAGAGTTATCAACTAAAAGAGCACCATTGACCACAAGAGTTACAAAAATAATAGAAATCTCTATGTCAAGTAGACAAATTTACTTACTCAATTTCAAACAATATATATCAAAATGGTATTAGCAAAAGAGCATTACAAATGGCCAAGAACAGAAATTGGTATTATGTTGCCATGATCAACAAACTATGAAACAAGTAGACCAATCTAAAAGTACCACAACCTATCTTAAGTTTTAGAGAAATACCAATCACTCAATCAATTGACCCTATTTCCTATATACCAAATTTCATTCTATGTCTCTCTACTAACTCCACAGATTTATTTATTTAATTACAAACCATATAAATCTTAGAATAATGTTAGTAGAGAATACCAAAACACAAGAAAAAAATTGCATTTTCTATACACAACAATAACATAAAAAGCAAATCCCCATCACCATCCAATTGCAAAGAAATAGCCAGAAAATGGTTTTAATCTTGCCCTTTCCTGACAAATTGGATAGATGATTGAAAAGGGTCTTAGGGAAGGCCCTTTTCCGGTCATAACACAGCTAGTCAATCAACAAAGGACCCAACCTGAGGCCCTTTTCTTGTGGACTAGGGATGGCAGTGGAGCAGGGCGGAGGCAGAGGGGGAAGGTCGCCACTCTCGCCCTGTTTCAAAATTTTGCTTTTCATCCCCACACAGGTTTTGATTTTAACCTTCATCCCTAGTTCATTTTTCGTTTTGTGTCCTCCATCTTTGGTCCAAACGGGGCGAGGCGGGGGCAAGACTCTATTTTCTCAATCCTTTTGTTGCGGTCACCTTTCACCTTCCACCATTAAAAGAAGGAAATGAAGGAAAGGAGAGAAATGTGAGCTCACATGACTTGTTAGAGAAATGAGAGAAAAAAAAGAGAAGAGATTCGAGAAAGAGTTTTATGTTAGGGATAGGAATATATATATATATAAGATTTTATAATATGTATAAGGGTATAATAATATTTTTTTTAATTGGGATTGGGGAGGGGCAAGGCGGGCAGAGCATGAGTAAGTTCATCCCCGCATGGGTTTTGATTTTAACATCCATCTCCGTTCCATTCTCCGTTTCTCCCGGTCTACTTCCATCCCTACAGTGGGCACAAAAATACAGGACATAACAAAAGAAGAAAGAAGAGGAGGAGGAGGAGGATAAGGGAAGGAAGAATAAGAGGACAACAAGAGACTCACCACCGATGGTTTGATCGGACAAAAGTATCATGCCAGAATCTTTCGGGCACGGTGGGAGTGATATGTATGTGAGTGAGAGAGAATGGGGTCAGGGCTCGGTTGAGAGGGGGCTTTAAATAAATGAAAACAAATGTTAACAAAAACAGGCGATATCTCACGATATTTACTAAGAGAGACATGGTTTCGGGTGAGGCTGCAGTTGGGTTAGTTTGGGTAGGCTTTCATCGGGCTCACTTTTGAAACGGGTCTAAAAATTGCATTCGATCCCAATCTTGTCAGGCTCAGATTCGGGTTTGTATGTGACTAAAATTGTAAACCTGTATGAGATGCTAGGTTTGGGTATAAGTTGGGTCAGATATAAATAGAGGTGTCAACAAATCGGGTATGACCCGATCACGACCCATACCTAATCCTATAAGGTCGGGGTTTGGTTACAATGAATCTGATTAATTATCTGGATTGAGCCCATGAGGTTCGATTATTAAACCGATAAGGTATAGTTTATGAAATTATATGTCAAATTTGGGCCTGACTTGAGTTTCAATTAGGATTCATAATTTTTCAATGTAAAAAACTTAAAAAATAATATTTTACCAGGTATGGACCTGGTTTGGTTTATGAAATTCTTACTGGATCTAGGTAAGGTTTCTCTTGTGTAAAATCTGGTTGGATCCGATCTTTGCACCACTTGGTCAGATTTGTGTTCAGGCCTACCTATTTTAGCGGGGTTTGACCCATTGATACCCCTATATATAAACAAGACGAATTTTAGTCAAACCCATTTTTGGGTTGGGTGGTTTTGTAATATCCATTAGACCATAGTTTGAGTTTGTGATCATTGCAAAATTTTTACTTTTACAAGTCCACTTGACCTTTTGAAAAAGATTTTGAAAACTTGCCTCTGTTTTTTTGAAAAATGCAGGAAAATTTGGGAGACGAAATCCGCCTATCGGTACGAGGTTCAACCATTCCTAGTGCCTTTACCAGGGGTAATTGAACCAAGGATTGAACTGTATGCCTGACTTTGCTTAAATGCCTAAGTGATTATTCTAAGTCCTAGAATGCAGGAAAGAAATCATACATGTGACTTTGAAAATTTTTCATGGAAAGTTATGAAGCATGGTTAGAATGGTTTTGAAATTTGAAATGGTTTTGAAAATTGCTTTGAAATGACTTTGAAGCTGTTTTAAAATTGATTTGAAATGACATTGCTTTGGATTTGCCTTGAAATAGTTTTGAAGATGAATTTCTTTTAAAAAATTCAAAATCTTGAAAATGCTTTTGAAAATGTTTTAAAAATACTTATCTTTTGGAAAATTCAAAATTTTGAAATACTTTGAAATTGAAATTGCTTGAAAATTATTTTGAGATTACTTTGAAAAGGGAGATGGTTTGAGAAAATCGATTTTGAAGAGAGAAAACCCAAAAAAATGATTTTTGAAGAAGGAATCCAGATGATTATTTTAAAGTTGAAACTACTTTGAATTTATCTTGAGTTTGAAGTTACTTTGAAATCACCTTGAATTGAGATTGCTCTGAAAATCATCTTGAATTTGAAATTATTTTGAAATTGAAATTGAAATTGAAATTGAAGTTAAAATTGAAATTGAATTTGAATTTGAATTTAAATTTGAAATTGAATTTGAAATTGAAATTAAGATTTGAAATTAAAATTGAAATTGAAATTAAAATTAAAATTAAAATTGAAATTGAAATTGAAATTGAAATTGAAATTGAAATTGAAATTGAAATTGAAATTGAAATTGAAATTGAAATTGAAATTGAAATTGAAATTGAAATTGAAATTGAAATTGAAATTGAAATTGAAATTGAAATTGAAATTGAAATTGATTTTAAAATTGAAGTTGGAAATAGAAGACTTTTGGAAAATTCAAAATTTTGAGAAATGCTTCGAAAAGGAGATTATTGTTTAATTGAAATTGAAATTACTTTGTAATTGAAATTGATTTTTGTGCCTTTATAAAAATTTAATAAAGATGAATTTGTCACGTATCCATGACTATGGCCACAAATATGTTTTAAATATATCTTATTAAATTTGAAAAATCTTGAAAAATCTTTCAAAATATGTAATGATTTTTTAAAATAGCCTATGAGTGTAGGTTTTTTGTAACTTAAAAGAAATTAATAAATCTTAATTTCATTCGTATTCTGACTCTAACCAAAAATATGAATTTCATTGAGTTTATCAACTTCTTAGAAGAAAGTGCACATGCCATTCATGTTGACCATTATAGAATTTGAAATATATGTATGACAAACCATAGCATTTAATATCGAGAAAATAAACTATATGTAAATGCAATCTATCTAATGCAGAAAGGGAAATTTTCAGTATTTTTTATATTTAATTACAATTTACATCAAATAATTGAATAATAGAATAAGAAAACAAAAGAGGAAATAAAGAAAGACAACATCTTGAGCTTTTTCTGCAAAATTAACAAACATGTTAGTGGAAAATGTAGGTTTTCTAGATTTATCCAACAATATCTAGAAATTGAATGATATTTTCTTGAAATAAGCCTTTTCCATGCTTTTCACAAAATCAAAATCATAAATGAAATAAATGATGAATGCATGATTTGATAAACTATAAAAATGAACTTATTTGGGAAAATAAATTTTGAAATTATGGGCAAAATGACCAAAATACCCTAAAATTAAGACTATGCCTTAAAATTAGGGTTTTCTGAAAGAAATTTTGAAATGTATATCTCATGGAAGCTCAAAAGTTTATAAAATTGATTAGATAACTTGTTAACATGATAAAAAACATTATCAAAATTTTAAGCCATAAAAACAATGTTTGAAATAAAAAAATTAAACGAGAAAATATCTAATTTGCCCCTGTTTTAGCAAAATTATGACTTTTAGAAAACCGGTTTTTAAATTTTCAATGAATGAGATGCTAAATGACCATGAAAATTTATGACAATTGGTATGGAGACCCTTAACAACCTTAAAAACAATCTAAAATTGAAAATTTTTGGGAAATCATTGAAAAAAACCCTGAATTAGGGTCTTTTATTAGATTAAAACAGGAATTTGCAGAAATAAAATTCTACAGAAAACCCTGTCAGGGTTTTCTGGGTGAAAGGAGGTGTAAACAAACTCAATTCAAACCCAAATTGAGTCCATCTATTCAGGACAAAACAAAGAAACATCTCATTTTTACATAATATGAAAATCATTTCTGAAGCTCGAGATATTAATAAAACATTGAGAAATTAAATTTTAGAGACTTAAGATTAAAAAAAAACAGACAGGTTTCTGTAATTTGGGTGTTGCAAAGGCTAAACTAACTCAATTTCTCCCAAATCTGTAGGAAGAGTTTCTTAACATGATCACGAAGCTACTCCAATTTACAAAAAAAAGAGAATGAAAGAACATGATCTAATTATATATAAAATGAAAAAAAAAACATAGATACAACATTTTTTTTATTTTGCATGAAGGAAAACAATAATCTAAGATTAAAATATATCTACTACAGAATCAATAAAACCAAAATCAAAACAACAAAAGACATGGAGCAATTGCTATAGCCGATTGAAGAGAAACTCGATTTTATGGAAAAATCGAGTTCCATCTTCATGATGGCTTGAATAAAATGAGATTGCAGTAATGTAAAATCAGTAAAATAATAGCAAAATGAAAAATAAAAGAAAGAGTTCTAATTGTTAGAGAAGGCCTTCAAGCTTTGGCTGCAACTCAAATGAAGAAGAAAAGAAAAGAGAGGGTGGCAGCTATTTGGAGAAGAAGAAGGAAGGGAGAGAGAGAGCAAAAGGGAAATGAGAGAGAGGGGCTGGAATGCCTTCTTGGGATTGGTGCCGCCCCTGGGTTACTACTTATAGAAAATTTTAGGGTTTTTAGTTAGGGTTTCTAGGGTGTTCCATAACTAATTAGCCTAATTAGAATTTAATTAAGGGGTATTAAGGGGGGGGGGGATTTTCCTAATTTGGTTTTAATGGAAATTTGGTTTTGATTTTCTAACTAACCTTTGTTTTGATTTTTTATAGCTTTAAACTAACTAAAGCCCTAAAAGGAACCCTAATGTGGCGCCACCTCAGTGGGCCCCACATTGGATTTTAAAAGCATTTACAAGGATTTTTAAAAGAAAGTTTTAAAATCAAAGTTAAAAATAAAGGAAATAAAAGGTGAAAAACAAAGTTTTAAAAACAAGACTAATGTGAAAGGGATGATTCAAGAGTGACACCACTTAGGTGGGTCTTTTGGATCGAATTAGATCTAAGACCCATTTTCAAAATACAAGCTTGATGAAATCTAAATAAAAAATCCAATCCGAATCCAGATCTGATATATTAAAAAAGATATTTTTCTGAAAAACATTTCAAAATATCCGATGTAAAGTACTGGGTTTGAATTGAAATATAAAGTTTGGTTTTGAATCCCAGGTTTGAAATTGGATAAAAAGAAGGATTTGAATTTGGATCTGGATCCGAGGTTTAAAAGTAATAAATGGATTCAGATTTTAGAAAATGAGTCTGGATCCATGTTTGAAAATAATGAAGGAATCTTGGATCGAGGATAAAAACATTTAAAATAGATCCCGAATGATGAAGAGAGTAAACTGAATCCTAGATATGATGATAGAATTGTAAATTGGATCCGAATCAAGATGAAAATGGATCATGGATCCTGGAAATTGAGAAATTGATCCAAAAAATGTTGATTGGATCCTGGATATCTAATGAGATAATCCAGATTCAGAAAGTAAATTGGACTTTGGATATAGATAATAGAATGAATTGGATAAAAGGTCTAGGTCCTAGGTAGAAAATGGGTATTGGATATCAGATCCAACATTGGATCTAATATTGAAGTGGATCTAAGATCCATTTTGAAATCCGGGCTTTAGAATGAATTCCAAATCGGAGCTTTAAATTGGATCCAGATTGTTTTTCAAAGGATTTTGCAAAAATATTGAATTTGAATTTGAAATCCAGGGATTTAATTTTGAGAATTGGATAAAAATTGGATTTTGTATTTGGATCTGGATCTAAATTTTTGAATAAAGTGGATATGGATCTAGATTGAAGATAAAAATGAAAGGAATTGATCCAAAATGATGTTCGGACCCTGGATATGAATTTATAAAATGGAATTAGATGAAAAATCTAGGCCCATGATAGAAATTGGATTTGGATCTTGGATTTGATATTGGATCGAGCCCAGAAATGGAATTAGATCTTGGATATAGATAAAATATTAGATAAAGGAATTGGTCTGAGTCCAGATTGGGAATTGTCCCAGCTTGAAAATTGACAAAATTGATGTTCTCAGCAAAATGACCAAGAAATTTTTTTATTTTATTTTATTTTATTTTATTTTATTTTATTTTTTTGTTTTGCCCTATAGGGTGTAGAGTGTCACTGAACTGGACTGGTTTAAACTGAATAAAACTGAATTGAAGGTCAGTTATACTGAGGTGAGCTAAATCTAGAGCTAAAACACTAGCTGGCCTGACTGAGGTTAGCTCAATTTTGGTTGAAATGAGTGAAAAATGAGCTGAAATGGATTCCAAGAATGTGGGAAGTGACTTTGAACTGGAACTGGACCATTCAAACTCCTAATAAGCTCAAATTAGACACATGAGAATAGGATCTATTGGAATCGACTGACTCAAATACAATTGGATGAAATTCGAGCTAGAAATGAGCTCACTTTGCCTGAAATGAACCAAATTTAGCCAGAATGAACTGACACCATTCATCATGAGCTCAAAGGAGCTAGAAATTACTGACATTCTAACTTTTCTGAACTTAAAATGAGCTTGGTTGGGTCTAGACTAACAAGGGCTTAGGGTGACCTAGAGGTAAAATGGTAATTTTGCTAACAAAATAGGGTAAAATGACCTTTAAACTGGAATGGACTGGTTTGAGACTCCTACATTGTACTGTAGAGGGTTGGCATTTGTGAAAGGAGGTTGTCCGGAATAGACCTAAAAAATTTGGGGTGTTTACAGAGTTATAACCAAAAGGATCTAGATCCAATTAGGGGATCATTTTAGTTGGATGTAGGACAACTCCAAATGTTTAACTAGCTCGATGTATAGCCGGCATGAAATATGCACTCAAACCAACCCGGACCTAATTTCATATGCTACCTAAACATATACAATAATGGAACCATTTTAGATTCAAATTGTTTTGCTCTTTGAATTATACACCTCTGGGTCCCAAAACTCAACTTCATGGGTAATGTAAATTTTGATATGCTTTAGAATGTGATTCTTGCACACTTATGGTAGAATTTATCAAAGAGTAGATTTGTTAACGAAAAAAATGACCCTACTGTACAACAAAAATGATGGGTTAACCTACAATTTTTTTAAATATGCCTGTGTCCAAAATCACAACTTTTCAACTATAAAAGGACATATTCATCCTTCGCACATGTGAATTTCTTATGGTATACTAATTTTCCTTTCAAATATCCAAATATGCAAATTTCTTCCTGTATTATGTGAATTTCCTCACAAATATGTTAATTTCCTCTCACATATTTGTAAATGCCCTCTTGCATGCTTCCATATTTGTGAATGTCTAGACCTTCGCATGTCAATATCCTCACACACTTGTGAACGTCCTTTTTCCTATGCCCCTTATGAGATTTTTAGTAAAAGGAGTTTGTTTAAAAAACTGACACTTTAAAAGCACGATGGGCATTTAGTGACACTTCAAAGGCGCGATAAACATTTAGCAAAGCTTCAAAAGTGTGATGGGCATTTAGCAACACTTCAAAAGCGCCACTAAAGCATTTAGTGATGCTTCAAAAAGTATAATGGGCCTTTAGCGACACTTAAAAAGTACCGCTAAAGCCTTTAGTGTCACTTTAAATATGCATATTTGGAGAAAATTTGCAAAAAATACAATACAATGTTCACATGTTTTGGAAAGAAAATCACATATTTGGAAAGACATTCGCATATTCTCATATTTTAAGAAGAAATTCGCATATTTTAATATTTGAGAGAGAAGATCACATGTATAATATCTGACATTTTTTGGTGTTTTTCTGAATGTTTATAATTTTGAGATAATATAATTTATGAAAACATTATTCATGGATTTTGAGTTCGCGGTTGCGTTCATATCAAAATTTTGAAGAGAACGATCTTTGTTTCATTGAAAACTGAGTTAAATTGAGTTTGGATTGAGCCCGATAAGCTCTGGGGGTAATTTAGATATTTCAAGAGAGTTTCAGGGGTAATTTTGTCTCGAAGGACATAGTCATCCAACCCAAAGTTGACGAGGTCAGTCAACTACGTGGGAGACATATCCAAAATTATTGATTTTGTTTGGATGGCTTTGTTGTGGTTTTGTCATGGGTTAAGGGTACTTTTGGATACCTTTTCTCTCATAATTACCTTTTGGGGCATTTTTGACTTTTTGGAAACTGAGCAGTCGCCCAGCTCAGCCAACCCCAGTAGGCCAAACCTACCAAGGTCAGCAGAGTCTAGTCAGGTGGCTAGGCTTTTTGTTTGATCAGTTAGGGCAACTAGGCTTTGGACCTGGTTAGCCTAATAGAAGGCTAACTATGGCTCAAAGAGCTCATTTTAGTTGGATTTTGGATTAGGTCTTAATAGATTCAATCCAGGATCTGACCCAACTCAGTCCCCCCCCCCCTTTTTTTATGACCCAACGTCTCTCTCTAAACCCCTTTCACAATATGTATATCTCTATCTCCCTCCTCTCACTCTATTGTTATTCTCTCTCCCTCTCACTCTTCCTCCATTGTTGGAGTTGTTGGAGTGCTTCTTCCTCCACCCATCTTCTTCTTTGAGGAGTTGCATGGTGGAGTTGTGAGGAACATTGCAGCTGGTGGAGTGTTGCTACTTGGAGGATTCGTAAGGAAGGACCAACCAAGGTTGGCTGGCCCTCTCCTTCTCTATTCTTGTCTTCCTTTACTCTTTCTTTTCTCATTCCTCTTCTCATCTTTTTTCTTTTGTTTTCCTTGTTTTTGATGTTCTCAAGGCGGAGGATGTCTTGCAGCACCCTGGTGGCTACAAGGGAACAAAGTACCTTAGGTTTTCATAAGGATTCTTTACCTGTCGAATTGTGTTCCAAGGTAGGAGTTTGATCCCCCTTTCCACGATAGTGGCATGCATAGGCACAAACTAGGTTTTTGATGTGTACATTTGATGTGAAATTATGAAAGGTGTATCATGTTGGATTTATGTTGTGTACTTGCATGAAATATGTGAAGAAGCTCATGATTGAGCCTTTGTTTTTCTAAAATTCAAATGTTGAATTATTTTAAAAATTGTGAACTGTGATGTGTTCATTTATATGTTGAAATGATCCATTTCGTATGAATAAACATGCTAGAAAATGTAATTTTTGTATGTTATGCATGTTGCATGATAGCATGGGTGTTTTGTTAGCATGTTATTAAAGATTTTTATGCAAAAGGTTTGCCAAAAATCAAATTTCTGGGTGTTGTTGAGGATTTTTTAGAACTCGAGAGTTGACACCTAAAGGAGGAGGATTTAATTATAGCTTAGGTGAACACATGAGTCAATCCCTGCTCTGCAAGAGTCGACCTCTGTATGTTCTGGAAGTTAAAGGAAGCCTGAGGGTAGACGCTTGGTTTTGAAGAGTCGACTCTCAAGATGTGTTGTATGACCCTAAGTCAGCAAGTATTGACTCCTGCTTTTAAAGAGTCGACACCTTGTTGTTCTGTGGCCCAAGTGTCGATTCTTGCTTTTGAAGAGATGACACCTTATTGTTTTGTGGCCCGAGTGTTGACTCTTTCTTTTGAAGAGTCGACACCTTGTTGTTCTGAGGCTTGAGTGTCGACTCTTGCTTTTGAAGAGTTGACACCTTGCTGTGATGTTTATGTTTCTTAGGCCCGAGTGTTGACTCTTGCTTTTAAAGAGTTAACACCATGCTGTTTCATGAGTGTGTTTGTTGGATAGACCCGAGAGGGTCAACCCCTAGGATTCAAGACTCAACTCTTGATGGGTTTTGTGTTTATCCTTAACCCACGAGAGTCGACCCCTGGTTCTAAGAGTTGACACTTGCCAAGTCTTGGATTGATCTTAAAGTGTTTGGGTTGATCTTTGCTGGACAAGAATTTATCCTTACACCGTGTGAATGAATTTTCATTATTTTAAATAGTATTTTCCCATGTTTTGACCGAGTTTTGATAAAATAAATCTTGGGTTTTCAATTGTGAATCTATGAACACATGATTTTAGAAAATCTCCAAAACTCATGTTATTGGAAATGATTTTGGTTATCATGGAAGTTAGGACTTCTGAATACTTTGGAAATGATTTTCTATACTATAGAAGGTTTTAGATTCACTTATGTTTTGAAAATATGTTTTGAAACCTAATATACTTACATATTTGCATGCTTTTGAGACAACCTCTAGATTTTTAAAAAATAGCGCAGACTCATGTATGCTTTTAGTTTTTCATATTCTTCATTGTATAAATAAGGTTGTATCATGAAAATGCATATATATTTTTGGTTAGAAGTAAGTTTCTATAAATTTTTGAATGATTGTATTATAAAAAGATTTTATTTGGTACATCGACTGTTATGGTGTTGTTTCAGAAGCTACCCATTGCTAAGAAGTACAAGAAACGACCTTTGTGATGCAAAAGTCGACCCTTGTTACTTTATTGGATGCTGGACAAACCTGAGGGTTGACTCTCATTCTTGTGAGTCGACTCTTGGCAGCACTAAGTATCGACCCCTATTTGTAACAGAGTCGACCCTTGCTGAACTAAACATGTTTCTGTTCAGGAAGAGTTGACTCCTGAGTTGATAGAGTTGACTCTTTTATACCAAATTTTATAATTTTTGGTGTTTTGAACCCAAATGAAGGTTGTTAAGCCTAGATAATGCATGGATTAATCATGAATCAAGCTAAGTAACCTGTGTATGATGTGGTTAAGGGTTGTATGCATCAGTTTGAGTTTAACAGTCCAAAGAGGGACCCGACTCACCTTGAGTTGCAGATGTGATGCTCATACCTGAACGTGTGATTTTATTTCACTTAAGCATGCTATTTATTTATTATATGGTTGAGCTGATATTCAGTTGTGCTGTGAACATGTTTGGTGAAATTGAACACACACACACACAGTATGTGTGTGTGTATGTGTGAGAGAGAGAGAGAGAGAGAGAGAGAGAACGAGAGAGAGAGAGATATGTGATGTCTATTTTGCAATCGTTGTAATTTTGAAAAGATTTTTATATGTAAAACATATGAAAACCAGACATCAAATAATAAAAACCGGTTCTCACTAGTGGATGAGACCGGGTCGAACTCAGAGAACGGGAATATTTCGTATTCAAGTACACAAATCTAAACTATTCTTTATTGTCGTATTATTAAAATGTAAAATGTACGAGTAAAGTAAAAACAACTAACTATTACAACAAATGAATACCCTTCGCAGAGGGCGTAAAATGCAATATTTACAAACCCAGAATTAAATTCCTAATTCTAAAAAAATAAAGCAAAAATCTTCTATTCTTGTGCTTTTATGTCACGTATGCGCTTCAGCTCCACTCCTGTGCTATTCTGCACAAAACAAAGAAACACAAGCAGTACAAGAGATAGAAGGAAAAACTATACTAATCAGGTTATGCTAATTAAATGCTAAAAACATAAAAGAAATCAGGAAAGACAAGAAAATATAAAAGATGTAATGAAAAGCAAGTATTCAGAATGTAAAAACAAGTAGAAAATGCATGACTTGAAAAGCAGAAAAATTACTGAATGAACTAAACAGGAAAATGAACCAGCAATAAAAATTGAAAACAAGGAATGAAGATGATTAGTGAAAATAGTAACTGACTCTAGAACTGGAAAACGAATATTAAAAACAAGTAAATCAAATGGTTTAACACAGAAAATACAGTAAAGAAAAACAAGAAACAAATGATGCACTGCAAATAAAGTAAAACAAACAACAAACCAAGAGAAGACTACAATCAGGAATCAGATATTGAAAACAATGACTTAAATGACATGGAATTAAGAGGAAATTAACTAAAAAATACAAACAAAAAAATGGAAATTAATACTGAAATACGAAAAAAAAATAGGAATTGCAAATAACAGGGAATACAACATCAAATAGGAAATCGTGATAACATGGAACAAAACATTACTGAATGTAAATGACGAAATTGAAAACAGTGTGAATACAAAACAAAAAATGCAGGAAATGAAATCATAACAGGAAAATACGATCAAACAAACAAACATTTAAGCTTTAACAAATGAAAAACATTAAAACTGGAAATAACAACTGAAAAACATAAGAAATAAAGGTAAAACAGAAAATGGAATGATTCAAAACAAACACAGGAAAATGAAACAGGAAAATGGATTGAAAAAAATATAGAAAATAAAATATAAAAACAAAAATTGGAGGTTGCAAAGCAGAATTTTAGAAAATGCAGAAAATATGAACTTACTGAAAGAAAACAAAACAAGAATTCAACAAAATGAGAAGGAAATGAATGCAAAATAAAAACTGGAAAATAAATGTAAAAACAAGAAATGACTTAATTAAAAAACAGAAAATTCAAAATTCAATTCGATGACTGAAAAAAACATGAACTGTTGAATGCAAAACAAACAGGAAGAGCACAGGAAATTGTAAAACAGAAAAATAAACAAGAATGGAAATTAATAAAGAGCAGGGAATCAAACTACATTAAGCAGCAATTGAACTAATTCTATAAATGAAATAAAAAAACGGAAAGCATGAACAAATATTGACAGAAATTAATAGCCGAATTTCATTTTTTTCTAAAACAAAAACAAGATCAATTGAAAAGACAAAGAAGAAACAGGGAAACGGATGTGAGTTATGATTTTTTTTAGTTTTTTTGAAATAAGCACATCACCGATTGAAAAAGTAAAGAAGAAGAATAAGAAGAATGAATAATTGAAAGAAGAAGGGGAGGAGGAAGAAGAAGAATCAGATCTTACCGAACCAGAGGGGTTAGAAGAGAAGCTGGTGGACTCCACCGCCCACGCCGTCGCCGGATTGTGTAGCCACCTCCACCGAAAAAGAGAAGAGAGATAGGGAGAAGGGGAAGAAAGAGGGAAGAAACACGGTGGAGGGGAAGGATTAGGAAAGAGAGAAGAGAGGGAAAGAGGGGAAAGGGGAGACTCAGGCATAAGAGGGGAGACAACGAAAATTTCCCCTCTTTTGAGTTTTTAAAACGAATACAAACCAGTTCACCGGTTTGTTTTCAGTTTTTTTTTTAGTTTTTCAAAGAAAGCAAACCGTGTAAACCGGTTTGTTATTTTCAGTTTTTAATTTCAAAAAGCCCAAACCGTGTAAACCGGTTTGTTTTATTTTTTTAAAAATCTAAAAACTATTTAAAGAAATTTTATTTGCTAAAAACCTCAAAACAAAATTAGTTTACTCTAACCTAAAAACTACTTCTTAAAAATATTTACAATAAACCTCATTTCAACTTATTTTTTTCTAAAACTAACTAACTATATTCTCAACTCTAATTTTTATTTCATTTTTAGGAACTCACAATGACAAACATTAAAATATTCATTAAATTGCAAAATAACACTAATTTTCAAGCATTTTCTATTTTTAATTCATTTTAGCTCATTCACTCAAAACCAGCATAAAATTGGGTTTCAAATCATTTTTTATGAAATCATGCATATTTTTTATATGAAATAACCCTAAAATATATGCATGATCAATATGCATACATTTAGTTATTAAGAAGTGATGATATATATATATAAAACGGTGAACTTGTGCTGAATTATGTTATAGCACTAGTTAGTGTGATTAAGTTCGCATGTTGAGATTATTAGAAATGCGTAGGTCTATGGAGAATATGTATTAGTTTTAGGGTTTCGTAAAAGGTTAATTTTATGAATTTACCTCTTGTAAATAAATTAGACCTTGGGAGATGAGATTTGCCCATGTGTAAGCTTATTGTGACACAGTAAGGCTAAGGTAATTATAATGTTGTTTGGGACCCGATGGTGAACCCAAGTGTGCAACTATGAGTTGGCACATTAAATAAATTTTCTCATAAGTTAAGAACTAATGTAACTTGTTTGAGCAAGACCCTGTGTACCTAAGGGGTACTATGAAAACTAAATTCATAATGCATATTTAAATATGAAACAAGTTACACATATTTTAAAAATTATGCCTTGAAAAATGGGTGATCTATAAATGGACTCAGCTCGTTGAGCAAGTTAGCACCAACCCCGTGGATGTTCTGTTGAAGGCGGTGGTGATTTCTGGTAGGCCCCACCTTGGTCACTAAGGGTGGACCAGTCCCTAACCACAACGGCTTAGGGGACAAGGACTCTTTTGTTGGAGGTCTTGGCTACGTACGCTAGCGGTAGTATACTATAATTTTTTAAGGGAATGAACATCTTGACAAAGCGTTCTGGACTTTTGGTGCTAGCAAAATCCGGATTTCACTTGGAAGATAATAATAAAATATGATGAAAACACAAGTGTATGAAAATACACCCCCAAGTAGACCGGTGAGCCTAGAGAGGCTCGAGCAATGGTGTCCCCCTAAGGAGAAGATTAAAAGAAAGTGAAATAATAATTTAATATATCATGTAAAGAGAAAAAGAATAAGATAAATGAAAGATCAATAAAATATATTCATACATGTGTGGGTTCAATCTCTTAGTTAGAGGTTGAGTCAAGTCTTTCTCGTAAAGAGTCAAGAGTTTGGATTCGTGTTGAGCCACAGATTTAGTTGGAGTCTAGTTGGGTTAGTGACCTATCTGTGCCCACTATTGCAGGATGAGTGGTCTTGTTCCTGCTGAGACATGTGGTTAGTCTCATACTTGCGCATCAAGGATGATGGATATTGAGAACTTGGTCATCCCTAGAGCTAACTCTGGACTCCTCTATTTTTGGGACCACAATTGCTTTTTGTACTATTTTGTATATTGGGTTGATTATATATTGAGGCCCTTGTTTCTTTTTGTATTGTTACCCCTATGATAGATACATTATTTTTGTAAATAGTATTGGTTGTTTACCAGTTTTTTGTTTAGGTGAACATTGCATTTAGAAAACATTAATTTTGTAAATAGATTGTATTTCATTAAACTTTGTATTGAAATATTCAATGAATGAAATGGTTTTGTATTCTTCGACATGCAAAGAATTCTCTTGTTTCCTTTTTCATCTTGTTGGTTTTTTTAAAAGAAAACTTTTTCAAATAATATTTCTTTCGTTGTGGTTTGAAATATCCAAATCTTTTTATATATATTTAAAAGAAAAATGATCAAAATTTTGAGATCATTACATGTCTAGAGGAAATTTGAATGTGCAAAATGGTAAAAAGGTATTTTTACTGTAAAAAAGTTGTAGCTTTGGACACAAGCGGATTTCCAAAAATTATAGGATTTTTCATAAAACACCATTTTTGTTGTACAATACAATCATCTTTTGATTTGTTAAAGAAAAGCTTTTTTACTTTTCAGTTATTATTGTAACTTTTCATATTGAGTATGGACTAAAAATGCTTAATACCCAATTAAACCCAACCCAAACCTAATTTTGTATGAACCAAAACCAAGTTATAGGGAATAACTATACATCTTGCATGTTTCATGCATGAACCCATAAACTTAAGCCGGTTGATAAATGCTCCCAAACTGGTTTTGTATAAGTTTGGATATAAGTCTAATTGCACAAAGACAAAGGTTGGATATATGATGCAATGGTTAGGAGGATCACTCCTTAACCCTGCTAAATTGATACCTTACTGTAAACACCCCAAAATTTTCAAGTTCATTGTAGACATCTTTATTTTATAGATGCCAGTCCCCTGCAGGGTGATATCGAGTCTCACTCCTAGGTTTATCCCAATTTAGAGACCAGTTTACCCCGTTTAGCCAATAAAATTACCATTTTACCCTTAGGTCACCCTTAGTCTTCTTATTAGTTAGGTTTAACCAAACTCATCTCGAGTTCAGAAAAGTTAGGATGACTGTCATTTCTAGCTCCTCTCAGCTCACGATGAGTGAATCCTAACCATTTCTGACCATTTCAGCTAATTTAGCTCATTTCAAGAAAAATAAGCTCATTTTAGCTCAAATCTTAACCAAACTATCCCCAAGTCAGTCAAATCTAGTAGATCCCATCTCAGTGAGTCTTATCTAAGTTCACCAGAAGTTCAAGTAGCTCAGTTTCAATTTAAAGTCACTTTTTCACACTTGGACCTTTAATTTAGCTCATTTTAGCTCGTTTGAGCTCGATACAGTCCAAATCGAGCTGACTCCAGCTGGTTAAGCTAGTGATTTAGCTCCAAAATTAGTTCGTCTCAGTATAACTTTCCTCTAATTCAGTTCATTTCGAGCCAGTTCAACTCAAATTAGTTCAGACTAGTTTAGTACCGTGTTTCTGCCCCTGCAGGGCGAAGACCCCAAAAAATAAAATTATTTGGGACACTGTTTCCAATAATTTTTGAACTGGGACAGACCCCAAATTAGGATTCAGATCAATTCCTTCATCTAATATTTTATCGATATCCGAGATCCGCTCCTTTTCAATTCAGATATTGGATCCAATGTTGGATCTTGTGTCTAATTCCTCCCTAAACTTGGATTTTTCATCTAATTCATTCAGAAATCCATATCCAAAGTCCAATTTCATTCTTTGAACCCAAAATATCTTATCAGATATCCAGGATCCAATTAAACATTTCGGATCCAGTTCAGTTTGGATCCACCATCTGATCCATTTAGAAGTTCAGTTCAACCAAATTCTGAACTCAGATTAATCTAACATCTCATATTCAATTTCACTTCTGAGATTTTGATTCAAATCTAGACCCAGCATCATTCTTTGAACTGGATCCAGATCCAAAATCCCAATTTTATTATCAATTTAGGGCTTTCTCCATTTGCAATCAATAATTTAGGGCTCAATTCCCATTTTGAACCAAATTTTCATCAGATCAAGATCCAAATCCAATCTTTTTCAAAAACTTTGGATCCAGATCCTTTTCAAAATTAATGTTTTATTCTAATTTCAAAATCAATCTTTGGATTTTCAAATTCAAAACCACCAGTTTGTAAAAATCTTTTGAAAAATACCTTGGATCTAGTTCAAAATTCAGTTTGGATTTTGAAATATTAAAATGGATCCAGATCCAATTTCAAAATCCAATTTTTATTCAAAATCAATTTGAGGATTTTATATTTAAAATCAAATCCAATTTTTATCCCAAAATCCAAAAACAAACCTTTGAATTTCAAAATTCCTTTAAAAAATACCTTGGATCCAGTTCAAAATTCAATTTGGATTTCGAAATGTCAAAATGGATCCAGATCCAATTTTAAAATCCAATTTTTATTCAAAATCAATTTGGGGATTTCAATTTCAATTTCAAAATCCAAATTTTATCCCCAATTTCAAAATAATATTTGAAATTTTAGAAACCAAAATCGATATTTTTGCAAAATCTCTCAAAATTCAATCTAGATCCAATTTTTGCCCAAATTCCCTTTTTTTCTCATGTTTTATTTTCCTTTTTACCCTAATTTCAAAAATATTATTTTCAAAGAGGGGTGCCACTTGGCATTTTCAAGATTTAAAATCAAAATCGGTTTTTAATAAACCTTTAAAAAACCCCTTCACTTTTAAAAACCCACATGAATATCACCCTCCAAGGTGATGCCATGTGTCAAAATTTCAGCCAAGTACCCATTTTACCCATTTATAAAAGGTGAAAAAGACCCACATGGGCACCCACTTGCAAAAGAGGTGTCATGTGTCAAAATTTTTATAAAGTGGCATTTTTGCCCATTAGAATAAAAGGGAAATGCCCACATGGGCTTGGCACCACTCTTGTTGAAGATTTTTTAGTCCCATATCTAAAGTTTTGCAAAAGCCAACCTCATTCTTAAACTATAAATAGACCCCTTGGGGGTCTCTCTTCTCAACAAGTAGAAGTTTGAGAAATTGAGAGAATCAAAGAAATTCTCTCTTTCTCTTCTCTTCTCCCTCACGCATCCCTCCTCCTCTTTGGCTCCTCTCTTGGTGGTTGAAGTGAAGAAGAAGAAGAAAGCTCCTCCATCCCAAGGTAGGCCATCTCTCTCCTTTTCTTTTGATTTTTTTTCTTTCTATTTTCTTTATTTTCTCAAAAATCACTCCCCTTTCTTCTCTTCTTTCTAGCATTTTCTTTCAATTTTGTGTAATAGCATTGTAGAACTAGTTTAATTTCATGTAAATTTCTATTTTTTATGCTTTGATCTATTCAAATTGCTTTTTATTTTATGCATTTTAATTTTAGCCATTTAGAATTAGGATTTGATCTTCAATATATCAAATTCTACATTCTATGGGCAAAATTAATTTCAATTTATGCCTCAATGATTTCAATTTCATTTTATATGCTTTTCTTTATGTTTTTATATCATTTTTATTATCAACAATGATCTAGAATGATAGATCTCACGTTTTGATCATTGGATCACTCTATTTTGAGATTCTATTTCATTCAATGGTGTTGAGATAATATTTTCAATTCTGGTCTACTTTTTCCTTCATCATTTCACATATAATTAGGTTTTAATTTGATCTGTTTTTTTTATCACATCTTTATTAGTATGTTTTAGAAATCCATGCCAAAAACCAGATCATTCTAATGTGTTTTGATCCCTCAAACAAATTAGAATTCGGAACCTGCTGTTTTTCCTTGTCCAAATTTTTCCTAAAATTAGATCAACTTGTTTGAGTGATTTCTCTCTAACCAAAGATGATCTTTTAAATATGTAAAAAGTGAAATCTTTAACATTGCGTCTAGTTTATTCATGTAAATTTTTATCAATTTCTATGATGTTTTGATATCTAGTTTTGGCCAAATACCGCAACTATGTTTTACTATATCACTTTTATGGTCTAATTTTTAGCCCATTTTGTTTCAATGATTTCTCCCTAATGAGATATCATTTTTAAGATATATAAAAAATATCCTCTTCAAATTCATGTCTAGTTTTTTAAAGTAAATTTTTATCTATTTGTATGAAATATTTTTATTTATTTTTTATTTTAAGTTGAAACCTTGTCTGTTTGCAATTATAAGCATTATTTTGACTTGAACCAACTTATTGCATTCATATCTCCCTAATGAAAGATCATTTTTTAGATCTGTAAAAATGACTTTTTTTCTTATAATGTATAGTTTATGAATGTCAATGTTCATAAATTTTTATTAAGTTTTCATCTCTCATTCAAATAAAAAATTAGAAACCTGTTGAAATTTCTTTTACAGGCTTTTACAGATTTTTTGATCAACTTGATCAGATGAGATCTCCCTTATGGAAGATTACTTTCTAGATATGTAAATCGAAGATTTTTCTTTTACATGTCTAGTTTATCTTCCTAAATTTTCAGAAATTTCTAAAAAGTTTTCATATTCGATTTTGAGCAAAAGTCAGAACACTATCATTTTGCCCTTTTAAGCATTTCTCAAGCTTCATTTCAACTTGATTTGATGTGTCCTCTTTAATAAAAATTTATTTTTGAAATCCGTAAAGAAGGTTTTCTTTCATTTTAGTTCTAGTTTATCTACATAAAATTTTATAATTTTCTGACATGTTTACGATTTTTCCTTTATGTTTTGGGGCATAAAACGACAAATCTTGGATTTTCTTCAATTTTTCAATAATTTAAAAAAATCCGTAAATGCTCAATTTTTTAATAATTAAAGAAAATACATAAATGCGTATATTTATTTCTAACATGTTTGTTCATTTTGCAGGATTTTCTTTTCTTTTTTTTTTCAATTAATGTAATTCATTCAAGTGTTGTAATAATACATTAATGAGAAAATTTACTTTATGGGTAGTTTAAAATGAATGAGCATCTTACTTTAATTTTCTTCATTTTAATTTGTTGCATATTTTTTTATTTCTTAAAAATACTATAGAAACACGAATGACACGTGCACCATTTAATAAAGGATAAATAATGTTAAGTAAAGTTCGTATTCATGCCCATAGTCGAGATATGAATAATACTTAAAATTGTTATTCTTTGTTAAAATACAATTCATTTTAAAAGATCATCATATTTTAAAATATATTTTCTTCCTTTATTAGAATCTAAAATAAATATTAAATCAAAGTATATTTGTGGCCATAGTCATAAATATACAAAAATTTAATCTTGTTTTAATTCTATAAAGGCACAAAAATTCATTTCATTCTTTATTAGAATTTAGATAAAGATTAAAATTAGAATATATTTGTGACCATAGTCATGAATATATTAAAGTTTCAATCTTTTTTTAATTCTATTAAAGAATGAAGTTTGATTTTAATTCCAATTTCAAATAAATTCTTTTAAATACATTCATCATTTAAGATAGAATTGCATCATTCTTTTTCAAAAATTATTATTCAAGTTATTTTCAAATTTCTAAGTGATTTTCAAAATAATTTTCATTTCTTAATTCAAATGTCTATTTTTAATTTCCAATTTTCAATTCTTATTTCCAATTCTAATTTTCTATTTTTAAATTTCTAAAATTAAACTTTGAATTTCATTTTCAATTCCATGTTTTAATTTCAATTTTCAAATTTCAAATGTTGATTTTATTTTCTATTTTCAAACTTTTACTTTGAATTTCATTCCAATTTCACATATTGAATTCTAATCTTTATTCCAAGTTTTAAATTCTATTTTCATTTTCAAATCCAATTTCGAATTTTTCATCCAAAAACTTCAATTCTTAACTTGAAATTTCATTTCAATTCTTAATTTCATTTCAAATCGAATTTCAAGTTTCCTTTTTTTTAAAGCTTCAAAATTCTAAAATTCCAAATGCAGTTCTAAGTTTGCTTTCTAAATTCAATTCTCAATTCATAAATCAAACTTGGAATTTTGATTTTCTATCTTAAACTCAATTCAGATCTCAAATTTCAAGACTTAACTTTGAATCCATTTCAAAATCACTTGGAAGATTCATACTTCTAAAAAAATATTTTTCAAAAGCATATACATTCTCAAATTCAAAATCATAGCACAAGCCTGATTCAGTGTGCATTTAGGACTTAAAATAATTTCTTAGACAAATTTAGGCAAGTCAAAGGCATAAATTCGATCTTTGGTTCAATTACCCCTGATAAAGGCGCTAGGAACGGTTGAACCTCGTACTGACGAGCGAATCCCGTCTCCCCATTGTCCCCCAAATTTCAAAATGGAGATGAGTAATTTTAAAACATCTGTATAAAAGGTCAAGTGAGACCTTGCGAGAGTTTTTCTCTTTTTCCCTTAAAAAGGAACAAAAGGAATTTTTTTTGTAATGATCACAGGTTTGGCGACCGTGATAGGACTTATCTTTTAGTTGATCAAATTAAATGCCTTTGCCTTGTCTAAATTTGACCAAGTTATTATTCTTTAAATGTCAGCTTCATTTTCACGCAGCCTTAGAGACCAAGAATCATACCCAGCTGACATTAAGCATATAGGATTAAGTATGGTTTGATAGGACCAAATTGAGAAGATTTATTTATGCATGCTCACTTAGACTTAGGTCTGAAATACAACTCTCCTCAATCTAGGGATTGAATGAAAACAATGTATGCAAGTTTGTGCTTCTTTATAATTTTTCAAAATTTTATTTCATTAGGACTTTGTATTAGAAACATCTGATTTCTTGCATGTGAATCATATTTTCAAAACATCCCCACCTATATTGTCCCAGTCTTCACGTTGCTGGGCTGTCTCACTGAACCATAGTTCGTGAAAGAGCCTCATAACTGGACCACTTATTTGGGCTAAACCCCCCATGCCACGTACTAAGGGCCATAGTCTGAAGTATATCGGCATGCGCTCAAGTATGTTAGGAAACCATTATCTTAGAACCGAAGAAAATTTTATGCCACATACTTTGAGCTTTGGCTTGAGTATATCAACATATCTTTATTGGAATCAAATGATCTAAATCTGAGAATTAGGATTAAGGTCCTATAAGCTCTTTTAAAGTTTGCATATTAGAATCAGCTTCTAGGGAATGTTGTTCTGCGCATCATTTCTCGTATAGTTTTGCTTGCTAATGTGGATGTTATCTTATAACTCTCATTTATTTTTGGTATTTCTTTATATTTTCAAAACCCTGGATATTTCTTTCAAAATTTCTCCTCTATTTTCAAAACCTAGGTGTATATTTCCTTCTTTTTATATTTTTTTAAGATCAATTTTCTAAAAACCCTGGAAATCCTTTTATAAAATTTGTCCTCTATTTTTCCAAAACTCCAGGTGATTTTCTCTCTTTTCTTCTTTTGGATCTCGAATTTCCAATCTTATTTTGATCATGCCTGCTATTTTCTCATTCCTTTCCTCCTGGATTTTTCGATCTCTACATTTCAATCCTATTTTCAAATCTCTTCACCTTATTTTCTTCATATTTTGCAATAAATCCTCTGATCATTTCAATGAGAAATTGTCAGCCTGAATCTTTTATTTTCTTACTCATTCTTTCGTCATGGTTGGCAACCCCGCCTGGGTAACAAGGCGTGTTTTATATGTTTACTCCCTTTACGAAAACAATAATGCAATTTTCATGACTTCAATGACGACCCAATCCCTGGTAATGGGATATCTTTTTTAAATTGTCAACCCAATTCTCAAATATCTCCTTCATCATCTCTCTTTCTTCCAAAATTTCTTCAGTCTAAACCGCCCTTTTTATTCTGCAGAGGAAGCATTGGCATTGTGATCTGGGAGGAAGACAGTACGGCGATACAGAAGAAATGGACTCTCCAAGATCGGCCAGAGGTCAGGATCAGATAGGCGGCAATGACATTGATCCCGCCATGTATGATTTATTTCAAAAGATGATGATCAAGATGCAATCAGATCTAACCAAGGCAGATTCAGGAAAGAAACCATCCAAGAAGAAATCCAAGGGAAATCTCACGAGAGAACCTATCAAAGTTACCAAGAAAAGGGTTCAACTTGACAACAATTCAGAAGGGACAGATTCAGCAGAAGAAAACTCGGAGGAAGAGCAGCCTGCATTTTTCTAAAACCCCCTGTATCAGCCCAAAAAAATCATTGAGGAGCCTGAGTCAATGAACAATCCTAAGTTTCAAATCCCGGCAGAAGATTCAATCCAACTACAATTGAAAGAGATGACCCGCATGGTCAAAGATCTGCAGGCTCGGGACAAAGGCAAAAGAGTTTATACCAGTGAGGATTTCTATGACGGCCTAGAAGGAGATGACAACTTGGAGGAGTTTCCTCGTAAATTCATTAAGTTTGATGGAACAGACAATCCCAAGGCTCATTTGGCTATGTTTTTCGCAGAATGCAACCGGTTTAAGAGGGATAACAGAGCCTTGTTTATATGTTTTTTGCGCAGTCTAGAAGGTGCTGTGACGAGATGGTATGTTGAAGACATCAACCCGATTGAACTACGAGAGTTCGACAAAGTTGTTAATTTATTTTTTGAAAGGTTCCTGTTCAATACTAAGGCACTGCCAACCCTCAATCACCTATACCATCTGAAGCAGAATGATAAAGAAAAAGTGAGAGACTTCATTCGCAGATGGAGAGACACCTGCAACAAAATGAGAACCCCTATCTTAGAGGAGCACGCACTCCAGATTATCTTGAACAACTTCTCTTAACCTCTCAGAGGTCTTATTTCAACTTCACCTTCCACGAAGTTCATCGAACTTACTGAATGAGTTGAATGTCTCGAAATGAGAATGGACAACAGAGTCTATGAAGGCATCACCCTCGTCAAGAGCAGTCAAGATTAAAAAAAGAAGATAAATTTCGCCTTCTCTACCAACTCTGGCAACAATAACAACAAAGGTAGCAAGAACAACTGTGCAACTCATGGAGAAAAGTCTTCCAAGCAAAACAACAAGTCGGTTCCATCCAATTTTCAACAAAAAGAAAAGATAAAGCGTGACAGTTGTGATAGCGACCATAAGTTTACTCCCTTAGAGCAACCGCTCAAAGAAGTCCTTGAATACATGCTGACCAAGGGATTGGTGAAACTCCCAAGAGCCACAGACCCTCCCACGATCATGGGAAGATTCATGAATCAGTTCTGCAAATTCCATCGAGCAGTAGGGCATGACACCGACCACTGCTTCATCTTCAAAAATATTGTTCAAGATTGCATTTACAAGAATCTCCTTGTTGAAGATGAAGAAAGAAACCAGCCAGCCGTTCTGACCAAGCCTTTCCCCAATCATTCAAGAAACTGACAATGCTAATGCTTTCCCATTTTTGCTTTTGTCATTTTAAAGAGACAATGTAGTCTTATTTCTTTTCTTTGTCACTCTTTCTTCAATGCATCAATAAAATCATCAATTTCCCTCATAGCTTGGTGCCATCTTCTTTGCTTCTTTTTCTTTTCGCAAAAGTGTCTTTTTATGAGGAGTGACCTTATTCAGAGTATCTCCCAAATCAATCAAAAAGCTCGTCACCTTGATATCTTCAGAAAGCATTTTTCAAATATCCTTTTTTCTTGTTGTTGTATTGGGGCATCTTTTGAAATTTTATCTTTATTTCAAAATATCCTGTATGCAGGCAGAATCAAACTCTTTCATCACCAATTTGTATCAATTTCTATCAAATTTTCATCAATTTCCTATTTCAATTACCCATTCAGGATTAGGGATAATCCTGGGACCATTCATAGGAGCGACAAGATTACCCATAGGGGTTTGTCCAAAATTGTGAACCTTTGAAAATTTTTACAAAATCTTCATCATGATTACTGAGAGCTTTTTAAAGCAACGGTCTTTTTTGAAATCATGAGTTCAATATTTTTGTCAAAGATAGTTTTTACCAATCTTTTTTAAAATCAACTCCCGGGTTGAGTCATTTACAAGAACTGGTTTTGAATCGGTCTTTTCAAAATCAACCTTCGTGTTGATCTCCTTTTATAAAAAACTGTTTTTGAACCGGTCTTTTTAAAATCAACCTTCGTGTTGATCTCCTTTTACAAAAACTGGTTTTGAATCAGTCTTTTCAAAATCAATCTTCGTGTTGATCTCCTTTTATAAAAACTGGTTTTGAATCAGTCTTTTCAAAATCAACCCTCATGTTGATCTCCTTTTACAAAAACTAGTTTCAAATAAGTCTTTTCCAAAAAACAACCCTTGGGTTGGTCTCCTTCTCTAAATATAATTTTTACTGGTCTTTTCCAAAAAAAACCCCCCTGGGTTGGTCTCCTTTTCTAAATTTAATGTTTATCAATCTTTTCTAAAAACAACCCCTAGGTTGGTCTCCTTTTTTAAATTTAATTTTTACCAATCTTTTCCAAAAACAACCACTGGGTTGATCTCCTTTCCAAAATCTGATTTTCATCGGTCCCTTCTCAAAATTCTATCTTCAAATTTGCCTTTTTCTAGCTTAATTCCAAGCCCAAAAATCTCCTTTCTCTATTAGAGTTTTCCTCCAAATTCATCTTTATGCTGGACCTTCCTTGTAATTTCAGCTTTGCGTTGAACTTTCTCTCCAATTTCGACTTTGTGCTGAAATCTCCTTCCAAATTCAACTTTATACTAGAATTCCCTTCCACATCCGGCTTCGTGTTGGAATTTCTTGCCAAAGCCAGCTTTATGCTGAAATTTCTTTCAAAATCGAGTTTTGTGCTGGAATTTCCTTCAAAATCTAGCTTTGTGCTAAAATTTCCTTCCAAATCCAGCTTTGTGCTGGAATTTCCTTCCAAATCTAGCTTTGTGCTAGAATTTCCTTCCAAATCCTGCTTTATGCTGGACTTTCCTTCCAATTTTCCAAATCTAGGTTTTTGCTGAACTTCCCTTCCAGATTCAGCCTTATGTCGGAATTCCCTTCCAATTCTAGCTTTGGGCTGGGCTCTCCTTCCAATTTCAGCTTTATACTGAACGTTCCTTCAAGATCTCTGCTAAGGATTCCATCAATTTAAATATCAAGTAAATTCCTTCACCAAGAATTCTAGGATATTTTGTCAATTTGCTACCAAAGCTATTTGTTGATCTCAAAATTTCATTGCACAAAAAAGATCACCTCAAATTACCTCTATTATTCCTTTCAAAAGGGTGAATCTCTCTGCAAAAAAGGAGCAAAATTCAAATTTTTTTATGTTGGTCAACCGAAAGGATAAAGGAAAAGTCCCTGATATGGCTGCAAAGGGGCATTCAATGATTTTGAAAAGCCAAAAATGAATTGATATTGACCATAGCTATGGAGCATGTTTAAAGATGATTTTCTAGCAATCAGGCAGTGAAAATATCTGGAGCAATAAAAAATCGACTCAATTTCATCAATATAGCAAGCATAATTAATTATCTACAAAAGGAATCTCTCAATCCCCACCAAGTTGAAGGCTTATAGGCGAGTTAGAGCCCTGGGGACAAAGAAGATTTGGATCATCTCCAAGTTGAAGAAGCATGCGACAAATCCTTCTAGAAAAAGTTCAAATCATTGCCAAGTTGAAGGTTGATGCGATGAACCTCCCGACAAACCCTAAAAGATATTTGATTTCTGTTATCATCAAGAGATTTTCAGTCAAAGAGACAATATTATCAATATAATTCATGGGACCCAAGAAGACTCGGATCACCTCTGAGTTGAAAAAGCGTGTGACGTATCCTTCCAGAGAAAATCAGAACATCTTCGAGATGAAGGATGATGTGATGAACTTCTCGCCAAACCCCAAGAAAGCTTAAGGTCTCAAAAAGAGTGCAAAAAGATCATCATGGGAAAATCCTGGATATCAAGCTGCTGAAGTTGCCAAAAATTATCCTTTCTTATGCGAAATTCTTTTATCAATGTCCTTTCATCATTTACTTTTATGAAACTGAGAATAATTCTTTTCTTTTCATATCAAGGAAATGAATAACGTCCTTGAAGAAGCCCAATAACAACAAAATTTGAATTTTACTCTTGAATACATGGAGTTAATCTCATTGGAGGAAATACTCTAGGTAAAAAAGAGAATATCTTCTGCACATACATGCACATTTTCAACATTTGAATCAGTTACATTTTTACTTTATTGGCAAAATTTTCTTGACTTTTCTGATATGAAATAAAAACTTGATGTCTATTTTGATATATCCTGGTGTTGCCTCTTCGTCTTTTGCATAGTCGAAAGAGTTGCCTTTCCATCTTTCATAGAGTTGTCTTATTCATCTTTTGCATTGTCGAAAGAATCGGCCTGCTCCTCTGGATCACCTTATTCGTCTTTCACGTTGTCGAAAGAATCACTCTGCTCCTCTAAATCGCCTTATTTGTCTTTCACGTTGTCGGAAGAATCACCCTGCTCCTTTGGATCGCCTTATTCATCTTTCGCATTGTCGAAAAAACCACCCTGCTCCTTTGAATCACCTTATTTATCTTTTGCGTTGTCAAGAGAATTGCCCTACTATTTTTTTAGAAAGGATCACCTTATTCATCTTTCGCAGTGACGAAAGAATCGCCCTGCTCCTCTAGATCGCCTTATTCATCTTTCGCGTTGTCGAAAGAATTGTTCTGCTCCTCTGGATCACATTATTTATCTTTTGTGTTGATGAAAGAATCGCCCTGCTCCTCTGGATCACCTTATTCGTCTTTCTCGTTATCGAAAGAATTGCCTCACTCCTCTCCAAAAGGATTGCCTTATTCATCTTTCGCATTATCGAAAGAATTGCCATGCTCCTCTATATGACCTTATTCATCTTTTATATTGTCGAAAGAATTGCCTCATGTTACCTCATCCGTCTTTCACATTGTCGAAAGAATTGCCTCATGTTACCTTATCCATCTTTCGCGTTGTCAAAAGAATTTTCTCATGTTACCTTATTTGTTTTTCGTATTTTTGAAAGAATTGCCTTACATTACCTTATTCGTCTTTTGTGTTGTCGAAAGAATTGCCTCATATTGTCTTATTCGTCATTCGCGTTGTCGAAAGAATTTCCTTATATTGCCTTATTCGTCTTTCGCATTGTCAAAAGAATTGCCTCATATTACCTTATTCGTCTTTCGCGTTGTCGAAAGAATTGCCTCATATTGCCTTGTTCATCTTTCACGTCTCCGAAAAGATTGCCTTATTCATCTTTCACTTTGACCAAAAGATTCACCATATTTCTCTCTAAAAGGATCTTCCTATTCATCCTTCACATTATCAAAAGAATCGCCTTACTCCTCTTTGAGAGGGCTGCCTTATTCATCTGTTCACACTGATAAATTTTCGCCTTATACTTCTTCAATGGAATTGCCTTATTCATCTTCCAAGTTGCCTCCTACTATCTCACTTTTCTTGCCTTTTTTTTCAAACCCTTTTAGATCCTTTGTGCGAAATCTGGAAGTCCCATCATGGTTTTCCCATTCTGACGAGGAATCCATATTTTTCATATCCATTCAAGTAAGGGTTAAACCTGAGCCTCATTCTGATGAGGTATTCATTTTAGTCTCATCATGGTTTCTTCATTCTGACGAGGAATCCATATTTTTCATATCCATTTAGGTAAGGATTGTACCTGAACCTCGTCTCATGAGGTATTTTTCAAAAATGTCCCATCATGGTTTCCCCATTCTGACAAGGAATCCATATTTTTCATTCTTATTCAAGTAAGGGTTAAACCTGAACTTCAGCTTTTGAGGTATTTTTTTTCCATTCAGGTAAGGGTCAAACCTGAACCTCATTACAAGAGGTATCTTTCATCCCATCAAGGTCAAGGGCTAAACCTGAATCTTTTCAAAAGCTTATCTTTTTTCAGCCATAAGATCTCACTCTTATGCTCAAAATCTCTCATTTTCACAATCTTGGGATCTTCACCCAAAAGTCCCAGCATGATTTTCTCATTCCTTTCATCCAATCATTTCACTATCGAGGATTTTGTCCTTCTCCAAGCCATTCAGGATAAGGTGCAAAACCTGAACCCACTTCATGAAAATCATTTTCACAATCAATTCTTTCACACCCAGTTAAATTTTCCCTAACTGGGGCATTTTATTTTTGAAATTTGGTGTGTTTTTCTTTGCTACTAAGCTCGGCTTTCAACCGACTTAGCAGCAAAGAGAGGCATCTATAAACACCTCAAATTTTCCAAGTCCATTCCAGACATCTTTATTTCACAGATGTCAGTCCCTTATAGGGTGATATCGAGTCCCACTCCTAGGTCTATCCCAGTTTAGAGACCAGTTTACCCCCGTTCAGCTAATAAAATTACCATTTTACCCTTAGGTCACCCTTAGACTTCTCGTCAGTTAGGTTTCACCAAACTCATCTCAAGTTCAAAAAAGTTAGAATGATTGTCATTTCTAGCTCCTCTGAGCTCACGATGAGTGAATCCTGACCATTTTCAGCTAATTTAGCTCATTTTAGGCAAAATAAGCTCATGTTAGCTCAAATCTTAACCAAACTGTTCCCGAGTCAATCAAATCTAGTAGATCCCATCCCAGTGAGTCTGATCTAAGTTCACCAAAAGTTTGAGTAGCTCAGTTTCAGTTTAAAGTCACTTTTTCACACTCGAACCTTCATTTGAGATCATTTTTAGCACGTTTGAGCTCAATACAGTCCAAATCGAGCTGACTCTAGCTGGTTGAGCTAGTGATTTAGCTCCAAAATTAGTTCGCTTGAGTATAACTAGCCTCTAATTCAGTTCATTCTGAGCCAGTCCAGCTTAAATTAGTTCAGACTAGTTTAGTACTGTGTTTCTGCCCCTGCAGGACGAAGACCCAAAAAAATAAAATTATTTGGGGCACTGTTTCCCACAATTTCTGATCTGAGACAGACCCCAAATTAGGACTCGAATCAATTCCTTTATCTAATATTTTATCAATATCCGAGATTCGCTCCTTTTCAATTCGGATATAGGATTCAATGCTGGATCTAGTGTCTAATTCCTCCCCAGACTTGGATTTTTCATTTGATTCATTCAGAAATCCATATCCAAAGACCAATTTCATTCTTTGAACCCAAAATATCTCATCAGATATCCATAAATCCAATTAAATCATTTCGGATCCAGTTCGGTCTGGATCCACCTTCTGATCCATTCAATCAAATTCTGAACTTAGATTAATTTAACATCTGAGATTCAATTTCACTTCTAAGATTTTGATTCAAATCTAGACCCAACTTCATTCTTTGAACTTGATCCAGATCCAAAATCCCAATTTTATTATGAATTCAGGGCTTTCTCCATTTGCAATCCATAATTTAGGGCTCGATTCCCATTTCGAACCAAATTTTCATCAGATCAAGATCCAGATCCAATCTTTTTTAAAAAATTCAGATCCAGATCCTTTTCAAAACTCAAATTTTTATTCTAATTTCAAAATCAATCTTTGGATTTTCAAATTCAAAACCACCAATTTGTAAAAATCTTTTGAAAAATACCCTGGATCTAGTTCAAAATTCAGTTTGGATTTCAAAATGGTAAAATGGATCCAGATCCAATTTAAAAATCTATTTTTTATTCAAAATCAATTTGGGGATTTTATATTTAAAATTAAAGTTCATTTTTATCCCAAAATCCAAAAACAAACCTTTGAATTTCAAAATTCTTTTGAAAAATACCTTGGATCCAATTCAAAATTCAGTTTCGATTTTGAAATATCAAAATGGATCTAGATCCAATTTCAAAATCCAAATTTTCTTCAAAATCAATTTGGGGATTTCAAATTCAAATTCAAATTCAAATTCAAATTCCAAATTTTATCCCCAATTTCAAAATAATCTTTGAAATTTCAGAAACCAAAATCGATATTTTTGCAAAATCTCTCAAAATTCAATCTGGATCCGGTTTTTGCCCAATTTGAGTTTCGTAAATCAAAATTAAATTTTTTGAAATCCAATTATTTCCAAATTCTCTTTTTTTCCGCATGTTTTATTTTCCTTTTTACCCTAATTTCAAAAATATTATTTTCAAAGAGGGGTGCCACTTGGCATTTTCAAGATTTAAAATCAAAATTGGTTTTTAATAAACCTTTAAAAAAACCCTTCACTTTTTAAAACCCACATAAACATTACCCCCCACGGTGATGCCATTTGTCAAAATTTCAGCCAAGTACCCATTCTACCCATTTATAAAAGATGAAAAAGACCCACATGGGCACCCACTTGCAAAAGGGGTGTCATGTGTCAATTTTTTTATAAAGTGGCATTTTTTCCCATTTGAAAAAAAAGGAAATGCCCACATGGGCTTGGCACCACTCTTACTGGAGATTTTTTAGTCTCATATCTAAAGTTTTGCAAAAGCCAACCCCATTCTCAAACTATAAATAGACCCCTTGGGGGTCTCTCTTCTCAACAAGTAGAAATTTGAGAAATTCAGAGAATCAAAGAAATTCTCTCTTTCTCTTCTCTTCTCCCTCAAGCGTCTCTCCTTCCCTTTAGCTCCTCTCTTGGTGGCTGAAGTGAAGAAGAAGAAGGAAGCTCCTCCAGCCCAAGGTAGGTCATCTCTCTCCCTTTCTTTTGATTTTTTTTCTTTTCTTTCTATTTTCTTTATTTTCTCAAAAATCGCCCCCCATTTCTTCTCTTCTTTCTTACATTTTCTTTAAATTTTGTGTAATAGCAATGCAAAACTAGTTTAATTCCATGTAAATTTCTATTTTCTATGCTTTGATCTATTAAAATTGCTTTTTATTTTATGCATTTTCATTTTAGCCATTTAGAATTAGGATTTGATATTCAATAGATCAAATTTTACATTCTATGAGCAAAATTAATTTCAATTTATGCCCCAATGCTTTCAATTTTATTTTATATGCTTTACTTTGTGTTTTTATATCATTTTTATTATCATCAATGATCTAGAATGATAGATCTCAAGTTTTGATCATTGGATCAATCCATTTTGAGATTCTATTCCATTCAATAGTGTTGAGATGATATTTTCAATTCTGGTTCATTTTTGCCTTCATTATTTTGCATATAATTAGGTCTTATTTTATTTTGATTTTTTTATCACATTTTTATTAGTATGTTTTCGACATCCACACCAAAAATCAGATCATTCTGATGTGTTTGGTTTCCTCACAAAAATCGGGATTTGAAACCTACTATTTTGCCTTGTCCAGATTTTCCCTGAAATTAGACCAACTTGTTTGATTGATTTCTCCCTAACCAGAGATGATCTTTTAAATCTGTAAAAAGTGAAATCTCCAAAATTTAGTTTAGTTTATTCATATAAATTTGTATCATTTTTTATGGTGTTTTGTTATCTGGTTTTGGCTAAAAATTGCAATTATATTTTACTCTGTCACTTTGTGGTCTAATTTTTAGCTCATTTTGTTTCAATGATTTCTCCCTAATGAGAGATCATTTTTAAGATCTGTAAAAAGGATCATTTCCATCTTCATGTCTAATTTATTCGTGTAAATGTTTATCCATTTGTACGAAATATTTGTATTTATTTTGCATTTTAAGTCGAAACTTTGCCTATTTGTAATTACAAGCATTATTTTGACTTAAAACCAACTTGTTGCATTCATATCTCCCTAATGGAAGATCATTTTGTAGATCTGTAAAAAAAAGTTTTTTTATTATAATGTCTAGTTTATGAATGTTAATATTCATAATTTTTTATTAAGTTCTCATCTATCATTCAAATAAAAAATCAGAAACCTATTGAAATTTCTTTTACAGGCTTTTATAGATTTTTGATCAACTTGATCAGATGAGATCTCCCTTATGGAAGATCATTTTCTAGATATGTAAATTGAAGATTTCTCTTTTACATATCTAGTTTATTTTCCTAAATTTTTAAAAAGTTCTAAAAATTTTTCATATTCGATTCTGAGCAAAAGTCAGAACACTATCATTTTGCCCTTTTAAGCATTTCTCAAGCTTCATTTCAACTTGATTTTATGTGTCCTCTTTAATAAAAATTTATTTTTGAAATCCGTAAAAAAGGTTTTCTTTCATTTTAGTTCTAGTTTATCTACATAAAATTTTATAATTTTATGATATGTTTACGATTTTTTCTTTATTTTTCGCAGCAGAAATAGGCAAATCTTGGATTTTTCTTCAAATTTTCAATAATTAAAGAAAATTCATAAATGCCTACATTTATTTCTATCATGTTTGTTTATTTTACAGGATTTTTTTTAATTAATGTAATTCATTCAAGTGTTGTAATAATACATTAATGAGAAAATTTACTTTATGCTTAGTTTAAAATGAATGAGCATCTTAGTTTAATTTTCTTTATTTAAATTTGTTGCATATTTTTTTATTTCTGAAAACCACTATGGAAGCACGAATGACACGTGAACCATTTAATAAAGGATAAATAATATTAAGTAAAGTTTGTATTCATGCTCATAGCCGGGATATGAATAATACTTAAAATTGTTATTCTTTGTTAAAATACAATTTATTTTAAAAGATCATCATATTTCAAAATACATTTTCTTCCTTTATTAGAATCTAAAATAAAGATTAAATCAAAGTATATTCGTGGCCATAGTCATAAATATACAAAAATTTAATCTTGTTTTAATTCTATAAAGGCACAAAAATTCATTTCATTCTTTATTATAATTTAGATAAAGATTAAAAATAGAATATGTTTGTGACCATAGTCATGACTATATTAAAGTTTCAATCTTGTTTTAATTCTATTAAAGAATGACATTTGATTTTAATTCTAATTTCAAATAAATTCTTTTAAATACATTCATCATTTAAGATAGAATTGCATCATTCTTTTTCAAAAATTATTATCCAAGTTATTTTCGAATTTCCAAGTGATTTTCAAAATAATTTTCATTTCTTAATTCAAATGTATATTTTTAATTTCCAATTCTAATTTTCCATTTTCAAATTTCTAAAATTAAACTTTGAATTTTATTTTCAATTCCATGTTTTAATTTCAAATTTCAAATGTTGATTTTATTTTCTATTTTCAAACTTTTACTTTGAATTTCATTCCATTTTCACATATTTAATTCTAATCTTTATTCCAATTTTTAAATTCTATTTTCATTTTCAAATCCAATTTCGAATTGTCCATCCAAAAACTTCAATTCTTAACTTGGAATTTCATTTCAATTCTTAATTTCATTCCAAATAGAATTTCAAGTTTCCTTTTTTTTTAAGCTTCAAAATTCTAAAATTCCAAATGCAATTCTAAGTTTGATTTCTAAATTCAATTCTCAATTCATAAATCAAACTTGGAATTTTGATTTTCTATCTTAAACTCAATTCAGATCTCAAATTTCAAGACTTAACTTTGAATCCATTTCAAAATCACTTGAAAGATTCAGACTTCTAAATTTTTTTTTTCAAAAGCATATACATTCTCAAATTCAAAATCATAGCACAAACCTGATTTAATGTGCATTCAGGACTTAGAATAATTTCTTAGACAAATTTAGGCAAGTCAAAGGCATAAATTCGATCCCTGGTAAAGGTGTCAGGAACGGTTGAACCTCATATCGATGAGTGAATCCCATCTCTCCATTTTTCCGCAAATTTCAAAACGGAGGTGAGTAATTTCAAAACATCGTTATAAAAGGTCAAGTGAGACCTTGCAAGAGTTTTTCTCTTTTTTCCTTAAAAAGGAACAAAAGAATTTTTTTTTGCAACGATCACACCTACCTAAAACTCTAATCTCTATAAAAAGACAATAATTAATAAAAAATACATACAATTGTAAGAAAACAACTAAACCCATCAATATTTCATCCATCAAGCTACTTTATCTTCTTTACAATTAATATTTATATAATAAAGGGATAAAAACCTTGAAAACCTTAATCCTAATTTGGTTATGATATCGACCCAATCCTAAAATATGACTCATGAAACAAATTCAACTAAATAGTTATTAAAAAAACTTAAATAATCAAAATGAATCTAAATGGACCTCATGGATCCGGTAGTATCTCGCTTCTTGCTCTTGTGTCATTCTTTTCGGGTTGGAGAAGACTTGGCCTTAAGACAGAATCCCGCTTGCGCTTCTTCCAATTATGCTCTACTATTCCATAAATATATTTGCAATATGTCATATGAACAAGCCAAACACAATCCACTATGAGAAGTCCAGTAAAACCATGCATGCTCTTTCCAAATCATCCATAGTCTTTCATTAAGCCTCTATGTAAATCTAGATCAAACGGATCTAATGAGTCTCAAGCAATCACATCTAACAAAGGAAAACTTCAATATGAAAACACAATCATAGACACATTGAATCTCGTGCTCTAAGACATCCATTGTCCTTTTCTCTTCAAACAAAACAAAGAATTGGGATAGTTTTGGGTTATTGAGTTTGAATATACGAGGCTTTGGGGTTTGGATGCTAGGTATAACTTCGAAATGACTTATTTTGAGCCAGTTCCAATTGAGTTTATGAACTAGAAAATTGGGTTTGGATATGGAAAGGTTCACTTTTGGATTGGCTATGACAAATTTTGTTCCAAGTCCAAATTGGAGTTGCCTATGATTGGGTCAACAAACTCCAATAAGGATTTTAAAGGATCCAATAAAATTGATTTGGATTTGTCATGATATTTTAGATCCAAATCTTCTTCCATTAGATATGGGCCTTTAGGAAGGTTTTTGATAGGTTATATTGGGCATTTATCTGGATTGGATTCTAAATTAGGTGTTTATCTCAATTGGATTCTAAATTAGTTTCTTCAAATAAGTAACTGTGATACGCCTCACGTTGTTGCATACGTGAGACTCAAGCCCATCAATATACCTAGCAATTTCTTCTTCAACAGTCTCTTGAATATGAGCGTATTTCATTATGGGTTGAAATTCTTGTGTGTAGTTTGGCAATAATCCAGAGCATTAATAAAAACAAACACATTGCAAACATGCCAAATCCACCTTAAATTCTGCCAATATGTCTTCAAGGGCCTTATGTGGATATGGATCCAGGTTTTGCTTGGACGAAGCCTTAGTGAGATTAAATACTGGGGCCAGTGGGTTATTTAGGGTTTGAGAATGGGTTTGGGTTAATCTAATTGTGTTTGGGAACTTTGGGTAGGAGAAGGTCCAAAAAAATAGTTGGAGTTATGTTGGGTAGGCCTAGGTGGGTTATGTAGTGTGGAAATGGGTTGGGCAAGGTGTAGGTTGTGTTGTGTTTTGGTATAAATAAAGTGAATATCATTGTTTGGGTTAGGGTTTGGATAATAGGCTTGGGTGATATGATTGAATCATGCCTGGATCTATAAAGTATGAGTCGTCAGACAAAAAATAGAATATGGCAAAGCCTGGATCATATATAGATTAATATAGTGGTTGAGTCTGGCTTTGACCCGGTCTAAAACCAAGCTGGAGCTTGGTATGATTCCAATTAGGTCAAGTTTGAGTTGGTTTAATAGCATTCAGACCAAAATATTGGGCGTGAGTCTGATCCATATAGTAACCCGAACCAGACCTGGTCAGAACAAGTATAAACAAAGGAAAAACAAGTTGTTTTACGTGGTTCAGTGCTATGCACCTACATCCACGAGTCTTCATACCTTAAGCAATAGGTGTGAGTTCCACTCATTTAAATAAAGAGTTACATACGTATCTTATGAGATTTCCTATCAACTATCTCCTTAGAAATCTCCTTAATAGGTGGAACTATATATGGAGTTTTTCTTTTAACAATATCCTTGTGAAACTCCTTAAAAGAAACTATATCACGTTGACACAAATTTCTTTTATCTTCCTTAATGACTTCCGTTTCATCAAGATGTTGGCTGATCTCCATATCTCGCTGTGATCTGTTGCTATTTTTATCAAGATTAGATACTCCAACTAGATCTGGATCCTTAGTGCTAACATGCCCCCTCAAACTGGGCATGGGTAAGGCCCAAAGACCTAGTTTAGTGCAAAATTCGCCAAAGCTGGTTTGTGGTAAAGCTTTGGTAAAAATATTAGCAAGTTGCTTGGAAAAAAGAATATACTTTGTAATCAAGGTGCCAAGAGCCACCTTTTCTCGAACAAAATGGAAGTCAATATCAACATGATTCATACGAGAGTGTAGAGACAGTTTAATGGAAACTTGAATAGCAGACATATTATCACAGAGCAGCATTGGAGGTTGTTTTAAATAGATGCCAATATCTCATAAGATGAAAGTGAGCCAGGTTACTTCAGCAGTAGTGGCTGCCATACTTCGATATTTGGCTTCAGTACTAGATCGAGCGACAGAGGTTTGTTTGCGTGAACTCCAAGAAATAGGATTGGCGCCAAGAAAAGTACAAAAGCCAATCATAGATCTTCAAGTAAGGGGACACCCTGTCCAATCAACATCGAAAAAGGCATAAAGATCCAAATGGTTATGGCAGAGAAGCTGAATTCCATAAGAGAGAGTCCCATGAACATAATTGAGGATACACTTGACCAAGGAGAAGTGCAACTGAGTAGGGTTTTGCATAAATTAACTTACATAGTTAACCAAATAAGATATGTTCGGTCGTGTCATTGTCAGATATTGAAGTCCGCCAATTAAGCTGCGAAAAAGAGTAGTGTCAGAAAAGGCCTATTCATGATCTTTACCCAGTCGGAGGTAGGAGACCATCAGTGTAGGCATGGCTTTGCAATGTAACATGTCAGCACGTTGAAGAAGTTCATAGGCATACCAAGTTTGATTCAGTAGCAAAAATGAGGAGAACCGATGAACCTCAATACCCAAAAAATAGTGTAGAAAACCCAAGTCCTTCATAGCAAACTTGGAGGTGACTTGATGAACAAATGTGTTCACAAGAGTGGAATTATTGCCGGTAAGAATGATATCATCGACATAAAGCAGGAGCAACAAGGTACCTTTGGGGGATCGAGATATGAACAAAGATGGGTCAGCAGTACTGGTGAAAAATCCAGCGGATAACAAAAATGAGCCAAACCGATCATACCAGGCTCATGGAGCTTGCTTGAAGCCATATAGGGCGCAGTTCAACCTGCAAACATGGTGAGGTTTGGAGAGATCGATGAAACTTGGCGGTTGTGCAAGAAAAATAGGTTCTTGGAGATAGCCATACAAAAAAGGCATTCTTGACGTCTAGTTAACAAATATCCCATTGATGAGCAAGGGCAATGCTGAGAACAATACGGATAGTAGCGGGCTTAAGCACTGGTGAGAAAGTTTCTAAGAAATCCACTCCAGGTATTTGATCAAAGCCTTTAGCAACCAACCGGGCTTTAATCCTCTCAATAGAACCATCACTCTTTAATTTGGTTTTGAAAACCCATTTACTTCCAATTAAATTCATGTGCTTCTGGTACGGAACCAGATCCCAAGTATGATTGTAGTTGGTGTGTATTTGTAAGTGCTTATTTTAAACGTAATTTCATCGTTGAAATGTTTTGGAAAATCACCCATCAAGTAATAATAAACCGACTTTCCACGAATGTGGCGAGTACGGGTCGAATCCATAGGGAACGAGATACATTCGCATTAAAATCTAAAACTTCAATTTATTAATATCACAAATGTTTACAACTACGTTAATATTATAATTCTAATTATATGACAATCTAAAAATGAAAATGAATTGAAACATGGTTGCTAAGTCTTCTCCGGATCGCCAGGGGTAATTCTGTCTTTTCTCCACACGTACATCTGTACTTTGCATTGTAAATACATCTGTAGATCTGTTTCTAACTTATCAACCTAAAACAACGAAAATAAAGAGTCAGTATGGAGTCAATAATTAATTCTAAGTTACATCTACAACCATTTTCTGAACTAATTATTAAATTAAACTACAATTAAAAACAAAGAAAACTACAACTATAATTTCTAACTAAATTGACTAATTAAATACACTCTAACTAGTTTAACTACTATTAATTCACTAACTACATGCTAGAAAATACTAAAAACTACGTAAAATCGATCAACTAGCTAAATGACTATTTTGCCCCTAAATAGTGCAAAATCGAATTCAAATAGGTTTTTGCAAATAGGATGTTTGAAGGGGCAGACTAAGGCCGATTCTAAGTATTACTCTTTTGTTCTCTTTATGACAGAATCAAGAGTCTGTCAGACTTTACAGAATTGAAAAACTCATCCAGGAGCTCCGGATATAAGCGTTTCAAGTTCGATACAAATTCTAGAACCATTTGACCCGAAATCTAAAATCGCGAAAAAACTAATTTTGCAAAACGCTTAAAAGGCACTCTGAACGAGTTGATTTTTGGTTTGCACACAATTAATACACTAATGAATAGCATAGAACAATAATATCGGGAAAACTCAGAATATTGCACATAAGGTAATGAGTGCAAATCAATGCAAAAATCGGATTTCCACTTCAGTACACTATTCACTAGAATAACTGCAATGTTCGCACTAATCAACACATCTGCAAAAACAGACTTCTACCTACCTAATGACATTAAACAAAACTAAACATCAGTAAATGAAACTAACTGTGTTAAGCATTACCTTAAACTGTATAAAACTAAAACTAACTTATCATACATTCTAATGCTAAGACATGACCAATCTAATTAATCACTTAAAACACAACACAATCCTAATATTATCTAGATTATTTTACTACAGTCAAGAATTGAGTATGGTGATTATGCTAAAACAGAGATTAAGCAGAACTTAGTAAATTATATTGAACTGAACTTACCTAAATCGAGTAAAGGGAATACACTTATAAAATCATGCTACACCTAACAGTATACTAACCTAATGTATCAATGCAACACCCTGTTAATTAACCATCACACTAACTAAAGCTGATTCTAACAACCAACAATCACAGATTAAAACCTATATACATGCACATCCTATCTAAATTCCCTAATTCAATAAGGAACACCTAACTGATTATTAATAACATAGAAAATTACTACATAAAACATAATGCTTAATCAATCTACTAATTAATAGTTATGCAACTGAACCTAAGGCTAGCACAACATATTATAATGATTACTCATGTTCACCCGCCCCAAATCAAAATACATTCAAGACATTAAAACCAGATTCAAGCGAGCAACAACTATTCTACAAAATTTAACAGTTCTACATCTGTTATTAACATCGAATGTGCTAGAGGGCAATCTAATTCCAGCGACAACAAAAATATCGAAAACATGAAAACTAAAACAGATATTAAGAGCTAGACTTGACCTACCATGCTGGTTCAAGCATGAATAAACGTCTATTATGGCTAGAAAACAAAGATAAAAATGCATACAATAAACAAACAGAAAAACACACACACTCTAGGTTCTAACTAGAAGATAGGGATCGAGAAGACTTACCGCATGCCACCGGTAGTCCGAGGAGTGAAGGGGGAGAAAATACTGGTTAAGCCTTGTGAAAAACACCACTGAAGCTGCTTAAAGTGCTGTGCTACACCATGCTGCAATCTGGAAGTGCGTCAAAAGGGGGGAAATCAAACCGAGGCTCACTCGGATGGAAGAAAGAGACTGGCTAGAAAGGGCCGGCGTTCCGGATGGTGTGGACGTCACACCAGATAGAAGAGGCACCTCAGATGCTGCTAAGGCACCTCAGATGCTGCTACACAATGCTGCTACCACGGTCCATGGCTGCACTAGGCTGGGGTTGCTGCTCAAGAGGGCAATGCCGATGAGGGAGGGCAATCCGAGCTTGTCTCGGTTGAGGAAGGAGACCGGCAAGACGAGATCGGTAGTCCACGCAGTGCAGACGGCACACCACGGGAACGCAACACTCCTGAATGACTTCAACCTGCACAACACAACCAGGGTTAGTGGTTAACACGAAATGGCGATGAAGAATGAAGAAGACGGAGGGGAAGAGATGAGGAAGAAGAAGATGGAACAGTGAAGAAGACAAAGGTGATGGAACTCCTAATGGCAGCAAAATGGCACAGCCATGGAGAAGGGAGATTGGAGAAGACGATGGAGAGGAAGAAGGGGCGAGCTGGATGGCACAATTCCCAAGGTAGAACCAGGCATTTAGGGTTTGCTTATGCGTTTTATGAGAAAATCATACTTTCTGAAATTTCCATAAAGGAGATTAAAAAGAAAGTATTTACTGGGCGCCATTTTGAGAGAGGGTATTTAGCAATTCTTTTTCAAAAATCGAATTTGGTGCTGGAGTGGGTTGGATCGTGAGGTTTTGGCCCAGATCCAAGGCCCAAAAGGCTATTTGGACCCACTTCTGACCCGCTTTGCACCAAGGTCTGATCCGCTACACTGAAGATGCAATAACTTTCTCGTTTTAACTCTGATTCGAACGAGATTCAAACCATAGCTTATTGACATCTAAATGCATCTACGTGAGGGTATTAAACCTATAAATGATGTGTTTATGCAATAAAAATATATTATATATATGAGTAATTTACGCATCATCAATAGTGTAGAGCCCGCATTTTGTCTTCCATGGCAGCTTTCCATCCTGGGTGGTTTAAGGCTGCCTTGTAGGATTTTGGCTCGAGAGGAATAGCGAGAGCAAGAAAATATCTGAGATTTGGTTTAATAATCCATGCTTTTGCTTGAGTAACCATCGGGTTGGAGACGAGGGAGGGTTCTCCTTCAACCGAATCTGGAGAAGAGAGCACGAAAATTGGTTTAGGGTCTGAAATTGGATCTAGATGAGGTATAGAGTCCCTTGGAGGTAGAGGTTTAGGAGTCGTCATCCTTACAAGAGCTTCAATAGGTGATGTAGAGGGGTCTTCATGGTGAAGAGGCTGTGGGTATGGAGGACTCTCTGCAAATGAGGTTAAGTCATGTTTTCCTGATGATTGTTGGAATAAGGTACTCAGCTTCTGAAAGGGAAATTGTGTTTCATCAAAAACAACATGCCGAGATAGATATACTCGTCCAGTAGGAGGGTAGGGGCACCGATACCCTTTATGTTATTCTCCATACCCAATGAAGACACACGACATAGATATGGGGTCAAATTTGTTCTTAGCATATTCTCCAAGATAAGAAAAGCACTTGTATCCAAAAGTTCGTAGAGAGGAATAACTCAGTGCTTTAGAGAACAACAATTCAAAGGGAGTCTTCATACCTAATCCTTGACATGAAAGATAGTTTAAAATCCAAGTAGCAATCATAAATGCTTCAACCCAATAGCGAATGGGAATATTAGCATGAAAAATCATGGTCAAGCTATGTTCAACAATGGAGCGATGGCGTCTTTCAGCAAAGCCATTTTGCTGTGGAGTTTTGGGGCAAGCTTTTTGATGATGAATGTCGTGTTTCTTCAAGTAGCTAATCAACAACAAACTGTCAAATTCTCCTCCTTCATCGGTTTGAAAAACGTTTGAGTTTTTTCTCAAATTGGTTTTGAATAAAGGTGTGAAACTCCACAAACTTGAGAAATAAGTCTAATTTTTGTTTTAAAGGATAGAACCATATGAACCTTGAATATTCATCCACAAAAATAGCATGATATCAGAAATTTTGATGAGAGTTTAGTGGCGCCGGTCCCCACAAATCACAATGCACCTTACCAAAAGGTTCAGTATAAGACTCATGTTCATCAATGAATGGAAGATGACTCATCTTACCTAGCTGACAACTTTGACAAATGTCTCTAGTATCTTCGGACAAAACTGAAATACTGTTATTTTTAGCAAGAAAATTAAGAATCTGCTTATCTGTGTGAGCCAACTGAGCATGCCAAGTGTGCTGATCAACCAACTTGAATCTATTAGAGAAGAAAATTTTAGGAGTGCTGGGCCGAATCCCATAGAGGTCGCCCATTCTAGTCCCCGCTGCCACTATTTTCTGGTTGGTCGGGTCCTTAATCACAAAACCATGAGCATTAAATTCAAAAGTATAGGGTAATTCAGAGGTCAATTGGCTAACTGAGATCAGATTTTTTTTTAATGCCAGGAACCACCAAAACGTCTTTTAGGACAATACTTTTACCTCCAAGTTTAATGGGAGCATTGCCAATATGAATTTTTTTTAAGTTTTCTCCATTGCCAACCATTATAGATTCTTTTCCATGATATTCGATAGGGTTAATAATGTTACCTGCGTGAGCCATGATGTGAGTGGAGGCCCCTGAATCAGCAAACCAATCATAGTCTTGTCCATCAGAGATCTTCATATCAGCCAAGACTTTCAGCACATCATTAGATTGGAAGGCATGGTTGAAACGGTGCCAGCAGTTTACAACAATGTGTTTGGGCTTGTTTCAGATTTGACATACAAGCCCTTTGTGAGGATTCAGAGTCCAAGTTTGTTCACCCCTGCCAGATCCTTTCGTATTTTGATCGGAAAAATTTTTGTGAGAGGAATTTACAGCGGGTGTAAATCCTCGCCCCCTGGAATTAAAGTTCTATTACTGATTTTGATATCCATACCTTTGATTGCCAGATTTTTGAGCAGTGAAGGCAGAATGATAATCAGTTGGATCTTCTGATAAATGCAGAGTTCGCATGGTCTCATGCCCTTGAAGCATGGCGACGACTTCATTGTAGGCAGGAACAAGAGGCTTTAACATGGTAGTGACAAATGCATCATAACCTACTCCTAGACTATTGAAAAGCCAAAAAACTTTGTTGCTTTCACTGACCGGCTTCCCAATAGCCGCCAATTCATCACAAGTTGTTTTGAAAGAGTTAATATAATCTATTATAGCCAAAATTTTCTTTCGATGCAGTTGAAGTTTTTGAAGTAGTAAGAACTCTCTTTCTTGCGATTCATGAGAGAAGGTAGCAAGAAGATCATTCCACATGTCTTTGGATGTTTGAAGTCCAACAACAATGACAAGGACTTCCTCCGAAAGAGTTCTGGTTATCCAACCTCTAAGTAACCTGTCAGATTTCCTCCATGACAAAAATTTAGGATTTAGAATAGGATTTCCAATCCTTAGAGTCGTGGTTTCAGGTTTCAAAAATTCTCCATCAATGAAATCAACCATATCTTAACTCTCAACTAGACCCAAAAATTGGGTTTTCCATAACAAAAAATTTCCATGCTTCAACCGGATAGTAACAAACTTCATTTCATTGAGATTATAGGGATAGGGGTATCTTGAGATGGTTGTGTCTGTGCCCTGCCCATTGCTTGTATCTGTTCCTTGTTCGGCCATGATCATGCAGCAAAGGAAAAAAAATACACCCAGAACCTAATGCTTTGATACCATATAAAAAAGGAAAAACAAGTTGTTTTACGTGGTTCAGTGATATGCACCTACATCCATGAGTCTTCACACTTTAAGCAATAGGTGTGAGTTCCACTCATTTAAATAGAGAGTTACATATGTATCTTATGAGATTTCCTATCAACTATCTCCTTTGAAATCTCCTTCATAGGTGAAACTATATATGGAGTTTTTCTTTTAACAATATCCTTGTGAAACTCTTTAAAAGGAACTATATCACATTGACACAAATTTCCTTTATCTTCCTTAACGACTTCTGTTTCATCAAGATGTTGGCTGATCTCCATATCTCGCTGTGATCTGCTGCTATCTTTATCAAGATTAGATACTCCAACTGGATCTAGATCCTTAGTGCTAACAGGTTGGTATTGGGCATCAACCAGACCCAGACTTAGTCATGAACCATGCTAAATTGATACCCTAACTAAAACCCTAATCACTTGCGAAAGCAAAAACTAATAAAAAAATAACTGAAAACTGAAAGAAAATAAGTAAACCTATCAGTAATTCATTTATCAAGCTCATTTCTCCTCATTACAATATATATATAATAGTGATAAAAACCTTTAGAGCCCCAATCCTAATATGGATATGAGATAGATCTAATCTTAGAATATGATCTAAATATGACCCAAGAACCAAAATCAACTAAATAATTACAAACAATTTAAATAATCAAAATGGACCCTATGAACCCAATAGTATCACGCTCTTGCATCAATATAGGTTGTAGAAATGTGTTCAGGATTATCGTTTGGTGCAGATATTGTCTCAAAACTAGATCGGATTGCATTCAAGCCTTGTTTGGAAATTGGGCATCGAAGGCGCCAGAATGGGAAGTGGGGAGTACCCAGTGCTAAAGTCATTTGTGACATGGCTGAAAATTCTTTGCAAGATTAAAATAAAAAACAAGCAATAATAATTTTGCTCATGTGCATCAATGCACTCAATTGTTCATTCAAAAATAGTGGGTTTCTAAACCTTTGGAAAAAGCTGAAGCAGAAATGACAGTGAATCGAGGCGGGGCGGAGGACAAGGTTTCCACCCTCGTCCCGTCTCAAAATTTTGCCTTTCATTCCAGCACTGGTTTTGATTTTAACCTCCATCTCTGCCTCCATCCCTGTTTCATGTCTTCCATCCCTTGTCCGAATGGAGCAAAGCGGGGCAGAGCCCCATTTCTCCCCGGTCCACTGCCATCCCAAAAGGCATTTTAGTTATTTTACTAACAAGGATCGAGGACGGGGCATGTAACGCACCAAAAATCCTTGACTTGTAACTTTTAGAAAATTTTTGAAAGCCTTGTAATCATTCGTTTATCAGAGTTTTAAGTAATAATTCAGCAAAAAATGGTATTTTTGAAACAACAAGTCAACGGACCTTGGGCGCATTACTTGCAAAACATTTTCCTTTACACAACGAATTTGAAACTCCGTTCATTCAAAACCAAAATAGATTAAAAAGAAATGCAGTTTTAATAATTTAGAGTTTATACAAAAGAGAAATTTTCAAGAAAACCCTTATGCAAAATTACAAAAATGTTTTCAGAAGCGAAACGTGAAGGAAGGAGTCATCTTGATCTCATCACGTCATCGTGTCATTGCATGCCATACTGACCTAATCATCACTTGTACCCATAAAATGGGTCAGTTTTATGAAAAACTGGTAGGTGCACAAGTATGATGATATAGAACAAATTTAGCATAAACATTTAATTTATATATGATACGTAATTCAACAAGTAATGTAGACACTTTTAGCATATGCATTTAATTCATACATGATACTCAATTCAACAAGTAATGTAGACAATTTTAGCATATGCATTTAATTCATTCATGACACTCAATTCAATAAGTAATGTAAACATGTATAGCTTTGTTTTGATATTAGGTGGCCTGTGGGTACACACAAACATAAATCGTAGAAGCAATTAAGATTAATCCAGCCATGTATTTTTGATACCCCGGGTAGCTAGCTGAGTCTGCTCTTAAGGAGATGGCCAGTGAATGAGAGAGAATTTGCCAAAGGCATACGTGGCAAAAGATGCATCCAACTTCTACAGAAGTGTATGGGATCTACCACCTAGGATAATTTTTGATAGTCCCGTCCCCTAACTTTGATGACTGGGGACACCTAGTCATTTGCCAGAGGGGTGGTTGTTAACAACCTATCCATCAGAGTTTTTGTACCAACCCATCCTCTCTCTTGACGGAAAACAGTGGAGCGAATGAGTGTCATGTTTTATTTAACTAAAAACTCATTCTACATGCTCTAGTCTTTCAAACCAACTCGAGCATCTTGTCTGTGAAGGTGAATCATCATCATTATGTGATTTCAATAATGTGCCAATCGCACATTTCGAGGTTATTATAAACCTCTCATCGTAGTACTAACATGTTATGCATGTCTAAAAGTACGGCTACGATGAGAGGGGTATTGGTTTCTAAAAAAAAACCCTACTTCATTGTTTAGCAAAAATGATGCAACAAATATTTATTTTGACATGTTCTAATCTTTGAAAACACTTGTACATCCTAGTGCAATTTGCACGATACGGGGTCACAATAGATCTCTCATCCATTTATCGCAGTATCAGCATGTTGCGCATGTCTTGCGATACTATTTGCGATTAACGGGGTATGGGTTTCTCAGTAGAACCTCACTCCAAACACATGCTCATGCCCCCCAACCGGGGTTATCCTAGTAATTTTGAACGCTTAAACTGGAATGGTAAAACATTTCTCCCAAATTGAGCATGGTCTTGAATTGAGACAAGTTTGAAGTTCCTCAAGCTCAACTGCTTTGCTTATTGGGCTCGAGACCTAGGCTACAACTTGGCTAAATATGTTGATTTTGGTTTAGTAAATAGTAATTTAAAGAATTGCATCCTAAGTGCATTTTCATTCATTATTTTGAATTATTATCTATCAGTATATTCAAATTGATGCTTGATCTCAACTTGTTTCATGGATTTGATGTTGGGATTTTGATCTGATTTGAACCATGAGGGGAATTACCATTCACTCTTGGAAAAGAATATATTTTAAGTATATATATATATATATATATATATATATTGTGATAGCCAATGTTTTGAAATATTGCACTATTTTCCTTTTAATATCCGCTAGGTTTTTTTCTTGCAAATATCATAATATTTTTAAACTATCAGTGACGTTTGTGGCTATGACATATATGTGACATAGCCACAAATATTGCCAATATTTTGAAAATATCATTATATGTTTTCAAATGTGATGTAATACTGAAAAACATGACATATTTTTTAAAATATTGCCTATTTTGAAAATATAATGTTTTGTCATGATTTTAATGCAATAAAAATAGTTTTTATGATATTTTGGGATTATTTTATATTTTTGTATTGTTATATATGCTGATATTTTCCAGAGAGAAACCACAAATTTTAAAATTTTCATTAGACTTTCCCTTTCTGTGATTTCTAAGGTTTTCCAAATGAGATTTGTGGCAATTATATATATATATGTGTGTGTGTGTGTGTGTGTGTGTGGACGCTCTGTGTGATGTTTGCCCAATCTATATTTATTTTTTTGAATGCAATAAGATAGTAGGCTTATAAATTGTGAATTCCAAAAGTTTTAAGCTTTACCATACCTACTTTTGTGAATTTCTCATATATTATATCTCAGGAATTTGCTTTTTTGGAACTGAATTTTTCTTAGTGTTAGCAATTTGAAAATCTGTTGTATTTCTCATTCTCTCTTTTGTTTATAGATCAGATGCTAGACATGGAAATTGCTTATTTTAGTAGCATTGGTCAGAAATGGTTCTATATTTGATGTTGACATATCTTTCATTGATTTTTAGCCTGAACATAACTTCATGGCTTCATTCAGATTTGTGGCATGGTTGTTGGCTTGGTTGCTGATCACCACTAAAGGTCAAAAAACATGAAAAAAATGGAGTGGATGCACCAGGAGCGTCCGACCACTGTCCGATGAGAAGGGCATCCTATGTTACACCCTTCTCTCTCTCTCTATATATATATATATATATATATATCTATCTATCTATATATATATATATATTGGCTAATAATGAAGGTAAGGAACTAATGAGTAGAAATCACTCTTTTCTTCAAAAATTTTCAATTTTTTGTTGATCAAATGTTATGGATGTATGGTTTGTTTAGTAGGAAACTTGTTTTGAATCATGCGATTATGACAAGTAATTAGGTTTTTAAAGGGGTCCAAAAATCAAGGGCCCACAATGTTCCAAAATTTCACAACTCAGAATATCACATTTCTACATCAGAAAAGCACAATCCAAGCCTTGGCAAACAAACCATGTTGGACACATTTATGTGGTTAGATTGAGTCGATACAACTTGAACGTATAATTTCTGGCTCATTAGTTCCTTACCTTCATTAGTAGCAAATATTTTTCTTATATATATAATGATCATTGGTTTCTAGAAGCTAGCATTCATGTTCTTTTATCATGAAACTCAAATTTGTGTTCAGATTTTGGTTCGAGGATCATTTTTCTAAAATTATGGTTGGATGACTTTCATTTCTTAAAGTCTATTTTTATATTTATTTGTTTGCAGTCATAGTTTGCAAAAATACACCAATAAAAAAAAATCTTAGTTGTTAACTGACACTATTATAATTTTCGTAATCATCAAGGCAATGATGATGTATAAGAACAACAACGAGAATTCCCACCACTGCCACCACCACCATCAACAACAACCAAACATCGTCATTGTCATCTTCTTCAATCACGACTATGAGAAAGAGAACATCAAGCTAGTTAGGAAGAGGAATTTTCAACTTGAAGAGTCAGGGATTTTAGGGTTTGAGGCTTAAGGTTTAGAAATATTTTAACTTTTAAATTTTAATGTGTTAAGGTCTAAATTAAGTTAAAGTGTTGGAATACTTTTATTGGTGTTTTGTATTAAACAACCTTCTAATTTATCAAATAGAATAAAGTAAAAGAAATATTCCCCAAAAATGAGTAAAAATATAAAATCAAATATATGTTCACCCTTGTACATGAAGCGAACTTCCACTTCTAAGAAAACATAGTTCCTTTGCTTGGAAAGTGTGCTTCCTATTTTGAATGGAAACTTGAGGGTGCTAGGAATGGTGCTTCAAAGTGCAATTAGTTTTTGTGGTGATTGTAATGAAATATGTGAAAATACAAACAAAGGCTTCTCTAAGGGCTTACATGGTCATAAACACAAAGTGCACATGCACATACATAAGTCCAACTAAGGGACAATAGAAGAGTACTGAGGCACTAGACAAGCACTAAGTGCATACAAGACATTAAGGAATTAAAAAAAACACAAGAATATAAAAAATATACATTTTATTGAGCATGAATGCTTAAGAGAAGTATTAGAGAATGAAGAGGGATAAAGCTCATATTTATACACAAGAGGCAATCTCAATAGAGTTGTTGGACTGTTTTAACAGCTCTATTGACTAGTCACCAAATAGTTCCTATAAAAATAGAAAAGGACAAAAAGAAAAGAATAAAATAAAAGTACTAATGTGCCCCTAATAGGTATTACCTATTACATGATTATAAATATATATATACAACTTAACACTCTCCCTTAAACTTACTATGTGATATGCCGAAAGTTTGAAAATACAAAAAAAGAATTAATGGGAAGGATCCAAGTCTTCAAGTGTCTTTAATGAAAATTTCTATCCTTATGACACATTAGAGAATTTTATAAATACAAGTCTTCAAATGTCTTCATATCTTCATCTTCATGATATGATGCATTGAAAATATTACTTTCTCAATCCATTACATCTTTAAAAACATATAGAGAGAACAAAACAAAGGTTCCAACTACACAAAAGAAAATATTCTAACCAAGTAGTTATAAGGTTTTAAACAAGAATCACACAAGTAAAATTTTTAAACAAAGTAGCAATAATTTTAAGACTTTTAAAAACATTAGTAATAATAATTCAAGCAAGATAAGAGGAGCATACCTCAAGGATAAATTTTTATGAAATCAACATTAGACAATTATTAGCCAAAAATCAACTTATTTTTTGAGAAAACATAAATATTGATGACAAAAGAATTTAATCACTTAAAAACATATAAATTATTAAGAAGAGATAAACAATCATGCATTAATAATATCCCAAAGTTTTAGAAAATCACTTCAAATAAAACAAATCATCAACATGATGCATATAAAGAATAACAATTCAAAAAAAGAACCCTCAAGAAAAAAAGAGTTAATTAAATTTATGCATACAATAATGTGATCAATATAATCAATACAAAACATGTATATGAAATTAAATCATATTTAATACACATAATAATGAATGAGAGCGATCTCACAAATCACAATCCATTAGGATTCACTCACACAACCTAGAATAAGTTTAAGCATAAATGACCAAATAATAATCTTAATATATATATGAAACACACATACGTAATTTTATCAATAAATATTTTTCCATATAAATAAAAATAGGTAGAAAAAAATTTAGAAATTTCATAGAGAGATTCTTTAAAAATTTTACATAACAAAAGGATCAATATTTATAAATGTCAATAATAGTTCTATCACTACAAGCAATCACCTCACTAGACCTCCAAACCTCAAAATTCAAGTGTATCAACTACTAGAGTAAGAGCACAATCACAATGCCACTTATGGGGCTAAACAAATACACAAAAAGTATGAATAACCAATGGATGCACATAACTCACCACATTGAAAAACGCCTCTTGTCTACATAAAATGATACTCAAAATTCAAGTGTATCAGCTACTAGAATAAGAGCACAATCACAATGCCACTTATGAGCTAAACAAATACACAAAAAGTGTGAATAATCAATGGGTGCACATAACTCACCACATTGAAAAACATCTCCTGTCTACGTAAAATGACACTTAAATAAAAGGCATAATAGGAGAAAATACACAAGGTAAGAGAGCTTGTAATGAAAAAAAGAACTAATGTAACCAAGAAGAATATGGATACCAATTTTAACAATGTTTCAAAACACCATGGTTTAAAAAATAGATAGCCATCACATATAAACATAATTATAAGCATCCAACATAATAATAATGGCCAAATAAACAAATGAGTGATACAACACACTCATAGAACCAAAGATCAAACAACTATCAGTTAAAGCCAAACTATAAGCCAACAATCTAAACTGACAAACAACAAGGTGCACACAACTCACACCAACAAACATCTATGGTTCAACAAAAGCAACATCAATCCAGATGTCAATCAAATACAAGACTAGTGTTAACACAACACTCATAAACTTTGATAATTACAGATTGATAAGATGACTTTAGGTGCACACATAACTCACCTCAACGACTAACTCAGAATACCAACAACAATAAGTTCATAGGCCAATCAACCATCAATCAGACCCAAGACAAGTGACAACACATCACTCATAACCCTTAGGAATCTAGATTGATAAGATGACATGAGGTGCATGTAATAAAACAAGGAGTCTTCACACACCTCACTCAAGAGGCACAAATCACACCCACAAATGGCCCAAAGCACAAAAACCACTAAGGGCTTATGAAGAACTCAATCACAAGGTTCACATGCACAAGTTTACTATGGGACAATCCAAAAAGCACTAAGGCTTACACAAGCACAAGAGTGCATACAATATCAAAAAAACAACAACACTTAAAAATAACGAACTTATTCATTAAGGAGCTTAAAAAAAGCTTGAAATACAAGGGGCTTTAAGCCCTTATTTATAGACAAGAAGAGGCCAAGAGGGACCCTCCAAAATAGACGTTGGGAGGCTCTCAATGCCTTTAAATAAAGAAATAAAAAAATTAAAAATTAAAAAATTAAAAAGAAGAAGAAATAAATAAAAACCTATTTTATAAATTTTATAAATTGACCAAAATACCCCTGGTGAGCAACCCAAATTACATTATTTATTATAGTTACATATATCTTGAATATATATATATATATATATATATATATATATATATATATATATATATATATATATATATATATATATATATATGAAGTTATACTTATAACTTAACACCCCCCTCAAACTTACAGTGATGTAACCATAAGTTTGCAAATACACAAGAACCCATGTCTTTAAAAGTCTTCATAGTCTTCATCATGTTTCTTTATTAGTTCCTTCTATTGAAGGGTGTACATAGTCTTCAAAATTTATGCCAATCATTTGCTCTAATTGACTATTTAATACTTGAGAACCTGTAAATAGAGCAAGCCAAATATCCCAACTAAACAAAAGAATATATATATCACAAAAACAAAGAATCATAAAATGTATTGATATCATGGAAGAAGGCATGCTCATAAATCATTAATCACTTTGAACATTCATGAAAACATTTATAGAAATATGCATAATACCCCAATACCTCAAAATAAGAAAGTAAAACCTACTAGGAGAACCTCATAATCATGCATAAGATGAGAAAAACTCAAGAAACAACCAACAAATAGAAGAAAGCTAACTTTAGGTTAATCAACACATATATTTATCAAGAAAAAACACATTAATGCATGCAAGACATGAAATAGAATTTGTCGACTAACATTAATACCATGAATAAATGACTCACTTCAAATAAAGAAACCATAGTTCTTAATTCATAAGAGAATATAATTGCATATTATAAAAAAGAGAAATGCATGCACAAATATCTCAAAGATAAGCTCATAACACACTAATTATTCAAATATTCACAAAAACATGCATTATTCAACACACACATACATTTATTACATTAAAGCATAATAGACCTGAAATATCATTAATACCATGAAGAAATAACCTACACAAGAGTTTAAATCCCAAAATATTTTTACACTATGGAAGATACAAGAAATGATTTTCACCACTTAATTAAGAGAAGTCAAATGCACAAAGATTAATTACATCTATGGAAGCAATATCGTTCATGCAACTAAAACAATCACTTATGGACCAATTTAAGAGATAATAATAAACAAACTTTTAAGAACACATGCTTAGAAACAAGAAAAAATACAAAAAAGGAAACTCAATGAGAATCCACACAAATATAATAGGGGTGCATAAGCACCCGTTTACCAACAAGTAATACACAGTGAAAACAATCTTAAGAGCAATATGCACACAATAGGCACTATGAGCATATACATAAGAGATTTTACTAGGAAAATGCATAAACTTATGTAAATTATGCAAAACAACTGATCATGTAGTACTCACACAACTAAAGCATATATAATGCAAAATGCATGAAAATATTTTAACAACCATTTCTCATAAAAGAGCAAATGAGTTTAAAAAAATTATGAAAAATCTCATACATCATAATGAATGAATTTACAAATCAAAACACTAATTTGACCACCAGAAGCAAATCACCTCACTAGACCTCTAAACCTCAAAATTTAAGTTTATCAACTATTAGAACAAGAATACAATTACAAATGTCAGCAACAATCATCTTTGTGATCATGCACAAGCAATACAAGGCTCCCTGACAATACAAATTAAGAGATCAATCACAAATGGCATCAACAATCATCTCTGTCACATATACAGGCAATACAGGGCTCCTTGACAATATAAATTAAGATATCAATAACAAATGTCAACAACAATCATCTTTGTGACCATGCATAGGCAATACAGGGTTCCCTGACAATACAAAATAGTTACAATCCACAAGAGGTGCACATAACTCACCTTACAAATGATTGTAAAACTGGAAACATCAGTTTCAACGGGTGCACATAACTCACCACACTGATAATCCAAAATCTCTTATAAACAACATTAGTTTTAATGGGTGCACATACCTCACCACACTAATAAATGGATTTTGTCTACATAAAATGACACTTAAGACATAAAAAAAGGAAAAGACACGAGGTAAGAAAACTTGTAATGAAAATAAACTAATAATACCAATAAAAATATCAAATTTAACAATCTTTCGAAATACCATGGTTTAAAAAATAGATAGCCATCACAAACAAAAATAATTATAAGCATCCATAATAATAACAATGGTCAATCAACCAATGAGTGATGCAACACACTCACAAATCCATAGATCAATCAACCGTCAGTTAGAGCCAAACCATAAGTTAACAATCTAAACTGACATAAAGCGAGGTGCATACAACTCTCCCCAACAAACATCTCTGAACAAATAATAAGGCCAAGAGAATGGTGCATCATATAAAATATTGTGGTGGACAATCTAAATGCTACAAAAGGTAATTCATACTCACATAATTCAATTTCCAAATTGCTGAGTTCATATCAAATATCTGATTTGAAAAAGCAAGTTTTAAATCAAGTCCAATAAAGTTGGTTAAAAACCTTATAAAGATTTGTGATATCATATGCACACAAGATATTAAGTCCAATAAAGTTGGGTAAAAACCTTATAAAGATTTGTGCAATCATATGCACACAAGATGTTAATTTATAATTTTTTATAAACCTTGTAAGTAAAGACAATTAAGGTTACATCAATAACAATAAAGAATGAGTATGGCCAATATAAACAAGTTACATATAGAGAGAGCTCAATCTAGTCTATATGAAACAACAATGGTATACAACCTAAAGAGGCAAAAACTTATAAAGATTCTCAATGAACCATACACAAGACCAAAAGCATATCCAAGAATAATTAATCATGGATACTCGCAAAGAGATTAAAATTCATGCATATCCAATAATCTAATAACTTTAAGGCTACATAAAATCCACTATAATATTTAATATTTTATAAATGACAAGAACTGTTAATCAAGAAAATTAGTGTTCATTAAGGGCACACCAACAAAGCTCACAAAAGGGCATCCATAAAAGACTCAAAATGAAAATTTCATTTGTTCAACAGGAAAGGAAGAGATATAGAAAACATATAATCATAGTAATTAGAGTTCTTAAGAAACCACATACTTACTCAAAACATAAATTTTAATATATTATAGGAATATGCACAAATAATCATAAAGACACTAATATACCCAAAATAAACTTTGAATTAATATGCAAGGAAATGAAAGTCTCCTAAGACGCTCACCAATCAACATAGTGTATATTCAAAGAGTTTCACCAAAGCACCACAAGCCACAAAATAGGCTCATACATCAAATCCACCCAAGGTGGTTAACACAATAATATTCTATATATTGATGATAAAATAATGCAAGAAGGGTTGAACACCTTCAAGCACCGACAAATCATTTACCACCAAATGCAATATATATGAAATTACCAAGATTTCAAAGAGCATGCCTTGACATATGCATTAAATTACCAATAATTATAAGTGTTTAAAGATTTTCAAATAAATGTATATACTTTGAATGAACACGTACACAAATTTACTAATGGATATACACGAGAGTATAGAAAATGTATATTTTTGTAGAAAAGTAAAAATGAGGGATTTATCATAAAGAGCTCAACAATATGCTACTTATGAGTTAATGTCAAAACACAAACTGTAATTTTAATTTAATTTTTAAATAAAATACATTTTACATGATTAAAAAAAATTATATTATTTCAAACAATTTTTTCAAAAATATATAAATACTTTTGTTAAAGATAGAGAACTAAAAAATAGTTATATATATAAGAATTTTAGAATACATACTAAAGCCTACATCATGTAACTCTATTTAACTTGAAAGATTATAAGAAAGAGAAAGATGTAGACAACACATCCTCTTAGGCACTACAATAAACATGATCACACATGTACCACAAGCATTTGATGATCACACTTTTAAGGTCTAAGAACACCCTCGCTTTGATACTATGTAATAAAACAAGGTGTCTTTACACACCTCACTCAAGAGACACAAATCACACCTACAAATGGTCCAAAGCACAAAAATCACTAAGGGCTTATGAAGAACTCAATCATAAAGTGCATATGCATAAGTCCACTATGGGACAATCCAAAAAGCACTAAGTCTTACACAAGCACAAGAGTGCATAAAATATCAAAAGAGAGACTTAAAAATAATGAATTATTCATCAAGGAGCTTCAAAGAAGCTTGAAATACAAGGGGCTTTAAGCCCTTATTTATAGACAAATGACCATTGGGAGTACTCCCAACGACTATGTAGAGGCATATACAACAATGCCTTTACATAAAGAAATAGAAAATACAAAAATTAAAAAGAAGAATAAATAAAAACCTATTTTATAACTTGTATAAAATGACCAAAATGTCCTTGGTAGGCAACCCAAATTACATTATTCATTATATATACATATAACTTAACAGTCCACACATAACTCACCTCAATGGCTAACCCTGACCCAACAACAAGGCCAAAAAGAAATGATGCATCGTATAAAATTCTGTGATGGACAAGACAAATGCAATAAAAAGGGGATAAAAGCACATGAAAATCAATTTCCAAATATAAGGATTCATATATAAGAACCGATTTAAAAAAAAACAAAGTTTCAAATCAAAACTAATAAAGGTAAATGAAAAACTTAGAATGAATAAGCCTTTAATCAGGAACAAAGTCCACCAAATAGATACAAAAATGCACAAGTATCAATAAGGAACCCACTATGAGATTCACTCACAAACCCACAAAGGGAATACACACAAGAAGGCACAATACAAAAATAGTATTTCATTCAATATCATAAGTGTGCAAAAGAAACTTAACACTGAAAACACATGTGAGGTATCATGATGCAAATGCAATCATGCAACAAGACAAAATGTCCATCTATGAGAGTCTTCAATTACAAACAAGTATGTCCATCAATAAAAAATTGAACAAGTACTAAAGTGAACCACGAAGAAAACACTTATAATACCCATAAAGGGCATACACAAAGAACACTCTCATAATTCTCAAATTAATATTTTATTAATACCATGTATGGAAAAAGTATAATACTTAAATCTCATGCAAAAAGCATATAATATAATGTTTATTAAAGAGCCATGAGACTAAAAAATAATTCAACCACAAGAGCCAAAAAAAAAAGTCAACAAGAGAAACTCATAATAACATAACTAATTTTAATTATTTTAAAATGCATGCATAAAAGTGAATAATTTCTACAAGAGGAGATCATGCTCAATACCTTATGCACGAATAGACAATCTCATTCATCAGTGTGTACGTAAGACAATCACAAGTGCACAAGGATCACATATCAATATAAAAAATTATTTATTCAAATTTCAAAAATAACACGGTGTCCATGATCACTAAGATCTTAACCATATGTAATTTTTAATACTTCACAAAATATTTTGTGTTTCATATAAGAATACATCAAAAAGAACGAAAAAATCAAACAAAAGTTAAGCAAAAAACTCATAAAATCATACTTATGACACACAAAATCATTTTAAAATAAATATTTCAAATAATTTTAAAGTATTTAACAATTTTTCAAAAACAAAACAAATTTCAATATAATATTAAATACAAACATGATTTGACATTTATAGCCATGAAGTGTTCGAATAAAGCATCTAAATGCCAACAACACATACTCAAGAATACTAGATCATATAAGTACATATTAAATAAATCAAGTTCAAAAATCTAAGATTCAACATAGATCTCATAAAAGCATACACATATATCATTTCATAAGATAAAACAAATTTTGTAAACCTTATAAAACATTTAATAAAAATAAACCCAACAATAATTTTGAAATGCTTTTAAAGATTTTAGTTTTTTTTAACAAAAATAACAAATAACTTTTCAAAAGATAAGAAAAATGAGTGTTTTCTCATGCACAATACATGAGATAGATAACTCAAGTAACATTAAAGATTTAAGATATGTACCGGGTCAAGATTTTTGTTGAATCCAAGCCATACAACGATCATGAACTTGAACCAAAGAACCCCAAGACCCAAAAAAAAATACCAATAATAATTTCTTGGCTCTGATACCATTACATGAAAAATGCAAAAATACAAACAACGGCCTATAAGGGCTTGCATGATCATAAACACAAAGGTTATATGCACATACACAAGTTCAACTAAGGAATAATACAAGAGCACTAAGGCACTACAGAAGCACCTAGTGCATACAAGACATTAAGGAGTTAAAAAGAACACAAAAATATATATTTTATTAAGCATAAATACTTAAGTGAAGCATTAGAGAATGAAGGAAGACAAAACCCTTATTTATACATAAGAGGCAGTCTTAATATAGCTGTTGAATTGTTCTAACCACTATAAATATAGTTTGCATTGACTAGTCAACTTTATGTTGACTAGTAAAAAAAAATTCAAAAACTCTATTTGGTATTTTGACCAAATAGTTCCTATAAAAACAGAAAGGACAAAAAGAAAAAAATAATGTAAAAGTACTAATGTGCCCCTAATGAGTACTTTCTATTGCAATACTTGTAAAATGATAAAAATACCCTTAGAGGGTATTACCGATTACATCATTATATATATACATGTACAACTTAGCAGTGACCCTGTGCCAACTTCAGTCAAATGCTAGGGCTGAGGATTGTCATGATGCTAAGTGTCATCCTCTTCCAAACCTGATGGCTTTGTGGGTAGAGTTTAGGCAGCTAATGGTTGCAGAAATGCCCATGCATTGTGGTGTATTTTTGACAATGAGAATACATCAGATTATTGTCTTCTCATCTCTTGGAGCCATTACCAAGAATTTCAGAATTTTCATGACAGGACTGCTTATCTGACTGTACTGTCACTAGTGTTGTCAAAAATATTTCTCTCTGTGCTTAGGTAGCTAGAGATTTTTCCATTATTTGTGAACGATAATACAACAGTATTCTCTTTGAGACTCTTGGAGCCGTTACAAGAATTTCAGAATTTCATAAGCTGCTTATTGGTTTACACTACCATTGTCAAGAATGCTTATCTTACACCATCTCTCTCTCTCTCTCGGGCATGTTCACACATTCAGTATAATGTCATTCTATTTCTGAAGGCAAGTTCACAACCTGTTGATGAGTTGGTTCCTTTGCCTAGTATGGGGTGGCTGCTTGCCTCATTCCTCAACCACCATGTGGTTGCTTAGCGCAAGTCCATTCTCTGTGGTGCTTTTCTAATGCTTCACATGTTACAAATTAATAATGATATCATCATAATCCAGATATCAATCTTTAGATTTCAAACTATTGATATAAGCCATCTAAAGATAAATGTTAGTAACTAACGAGAAGCAGGTGGTGAAATAATTAGTTCAATATCCTTGTCTGATCACAAAATTTTCTGAGAATGCAACCATTATTGCTTACTAACGTTATATATATATCATTTTCGGTGCAGAAATGTCATGCTAAGCTTAGATGCTAAGCAGGGGCCACCTAAAGATGGGAACTCTCCTCTTGAACTTTTTCAGGTCATTAGGTTTTTAATCTTTCCACCAATTTATTCATGAAAATTCTTGAATTTGTTCTTTTCTTTTGTCATATGTACAGTTTTATGTGTGTGTAGGGTTAGTAGGTTGTTTACTGTTGCCATAGGGTAACAATCAGGTGAATATCTATTAGTTAAAATTAAGAAGTGAGGGGAGGGGGGAATTGAAGCATCATGGGGTACTTGAAGTGAAGGTATAGCATAGTTTTGTGTCTCTAGCAATTCATTTCCTGCATTTTGGACTCCAAAATATTTGGAATTAATGAAATGAAATTGGAGAAAGCTTTGGAAAGGTTGAACTTTTTCTTGGGATGCCTGCTTACTTACATTCTGGAGTCATCCTCCATGGTTTCATCATCTTCAGAAAATGGATCTAGAAACAAAATACCAAAGAAAGTACCCCTTCATGGGTGCCATCATGGGTCATATAGGAAAGTGGAGTTTTCTATAGAAAATGGCTCTGCTTTCTACAAGATGCAAGCATACCAATTGTTGCGTCCATCTTAACATGCTTAGGCCTTCTATAGAGGTATCATCTTTGGGGTGGCATTTCTGTTGTCACAAAACAATTAAGCTGTTAAGATTAGAAAGTTGATACCTGAAAGAAGAGGAAAAAGCCAAAGAAGCCAAATTAGCTGTTCTAAGGCAGTATGGTAGCTTCTTAAGTGGCCTCAATATGAGACTGAGAACCCTACTGGCATTTTCTTGCAAACCAGAATATCAAGAGACGGAGGGGAAGGAAGAAGTCACTGGTGGCATGCCTGTTATTGGCATCACCACCCTGTTACATATTTGAGCAGGCAGTATGGTCGAGATAAAGAAGAGAGGAAAAGAGTGTTGGAAATATTTTGCTGAATTACGTAGGAATCCAAAGCCATACTACCATTAAGTGATGTTGGGTTGCGCTGAAACTGGGTAACCAGATTAACTGCAGAGTACTATTTGGATACATTATGCCAGGGTTGATGAGGGCACCAACAAGCAGTCCATCCATATCATTTTGAAAGCTACTTACTATCAGAATTATGCATCTTTATTATTGAGTTCTTTAAAAGTATCAACAGCTTCATAATTTTAAGTAGATGATTCTTTGTTGAAAATAAGACAAATTTTCACCTGTGTATATCTATAGAGAACATATTTTCATCTAAGAACTCTTCAGGCATGTCTTTTCGCATGATCAATCATCAAATATTTTGATACACATTTTTACAAACGCGTGATATTATTCTGTTAGTTGAAATAAAAAAACACAATGTTGGTCACCACTTTGTGTAAATTTTATTTTAGTTTTATGGTGCTTTTTTTGTTTGTTTTATACTTGTATATTTTAGTATTTAATTCTGGTCTCTTTGTTTCTAATAACATAAGTGCATTTTTTGGCCATTCATATTGCTTAGGATGATTAGAGGTACCTGGCAACACTACCTTTATAGAAAACTCATTCATGTAATAATGTTTTTTCTTTTTTCATGCTGTTTTGGTGTAGGTTTTGTTGGCACCGATTTAATATGCCATGAGAGTAATTCATGAATTTAGTAGTTTAATGTGGGTTGTAGTGAATTATTGTCCACAAGCTGCTCCTACGCTATTAGCTGTTATTTGGAATTTGGGCAATCATTGGTTGTAATATGTTGTCCTGTGACATTTGCCACTGCAGGTGGAGATTTATCCACTAAGGATCTATCACACTGAAACAATGTATAGAATGACGTGGGACTATCTTTTTCCAGAAGAAGAACACGATTCATTAAGGCAGGCAGGGCATATTCTTAGATATATTTGGTAGCTTTTGTTTCATATGCCAAGTTATGCATCAGTTTATAATTTTTACCTCATTAAAATGTAGGAAGTCTGGAAGGTATCAACATCTGGATCTAAACGTGGGAAAAGGGGTGTCTCTGTGTCAGAGGCTGATGGATCAAGCAGTCACTTAACAAGGGATTCTGAAGATTACTCCAAACACGGTGCCACTGCATCCATGGTATCTGCCGCAAGCAGTCAATCTTCTGTTCATGGTGATGTCTCACAGGTGTGTATTTAAACTAAGTAGAGCTTTTGCAACCATGTACCTGTCTTTCAACAAATTATGCATATAGATATGTTTCATGTTAAAATACTTTAGAACAGATAAGCAAACTAATCAAGTTACTACTTATCTGCCTTGTATTGCTGATTGTTGATATTTTGATCAGTAACACTTATATTTTGGAAATATATCTTTCAAGTTTTCAAATGGTGCATTGTCATATGAGTGTCTTGTAAGACAGTTTTTCTCTTTACTGACATGCCAGGTATGTGTGTAGGTGTCGAAATTGCAAAATTTTAAAGCAAATATTGTTTGTGGAGCAAATCCAGAGCTACGTCGGACATCATCATTTGATAGGACGGGAAGAGAATGTGGCTGACTCGATAGCCAATGAGCTTGAATTGCAGGTCCAGTCACCTAATCCTTCTTCAAAAAGTGGTCCTCTTATTTATACACCTGAACATCAGCTTTTCACTAATGAAGAGACCTCAAAACAAAAGCCAAAAGACTCAAAAGCACTTAAACCTGGCCTCTTTTCACATGAAGAGAAGAAGCCTGGTAAAGCACAAGAGGAGAAAAGATCTAGAGCGAGGAAAACAATGGAGTTTCATAACATAAAAATAAGTCAGGTTTGTACAGATCTGATAGAAAACTCTGAATCTTAATATTGAAGGGATTATATGATGTGACACTGTTCCCTGGATAACTTGTAGGTTGAATTACTTGTTACTTATGAAGGTTGGAGGTTTGCTGTCAATGATCTAAGGCTGCCATTGGATACTTTTATTCGTAATGATTCCATGAGAACCTGGAGGAGATTGTTTTCAAGGGTCAAGAAGCATATAATCTGGGGAGTCCTGAAGTCTGTAACAGGTATGCAGGCAAGTGTTATTGCTCACTACTTTTCGGAATGCATTTTGTGGTGTTTGTCAAGTTCTTTAAGTGATTTCAGATTTGTGGTAGGGCCATGTTTTGGTTCTTTATCAGCTGGATCTGATGATAATGTTTTTTCCAACTCTGTCCCTTATTTACTCATTAGGAAGGTATGAACATTCATAGGGCCAACCAGCCCAAATTTTCTGTGAAGAGACACAATTACTGTTCAAGTCATTATTACGTGTAACTTCATCCGCTTGCCACATTAATGAACCTTTGCATGCAAGCGTTCTTGAGTGCAAAATGAGCATATAAAGACTTATTTGGTATTATAGATATTGGTTACTGGTCTCCTGTTTTCTGTTCCTGCATTCCATAAATAGATCATTTTGCTTTCTTCAGACTGTGCATCTAGGTGGGTTATTTTTCTCAGACTGACTCCTATTCTGACTCGGTTGTTTTGAACATGCATGTTGTGTTTTGTTGAACTGTTGTTCAACTTCTGTGAGAATAGGCCAATATCTTGATTGCTGCTACTATGTTACCTGCAGGGTAAGAAATTCAAAGACAAAACCCAGAATCAGAGGCAGGCCAATGGTGGTGGTTCTCCTGACAGTGATCTGAATCTCAGTGATAGTGATGGGGGTCAGTCTGGAAAATATAATCAGTTTCCACCGTCCTGGCTCAAGAGGCTGAGTGACGGAGCAGGTGATGAATTTGTCACCTCCATTAAGGGACTGTTCAACTCTCAACGTCGAAAGGCCAAGTTATTTATTTTGCGCACTATGAGGGGTGATGCAGAGAACGAATTCCATGAGTGGAGCAAAAGTGATGTTGAGTTCTCGCCCTTTGCTAGGCAATTGACTATAACAAAAGCAAAGAGGCTCATCAGAAGGCATACCAAGAAGTTTCGATCCCGTCACTTCTTACTAATATCTTAGATATCAAATTCTTTGTAACATTGAGAGTATTACTTATTGAGTTTCTTCGTCGCATTATCGGATAAAAAACAGTTTATTGTAATGAGATGCTACCCAACCTTTGAAATATTGAAACTCATGATGAATTTCTCTCATTTTTCAGGCGTTGCTCATCAGAAGGAATCATTGCCATCGACTCCGAAGACTACATCATATCAAAGTGATTCTTCTGGTGCATCCTCACCCTATGAAGATTTCCACGACTGAAGAAAGTAAAGAGCCTGAGGAAGAAAATGGAACTTGATTCTTGCCCTTGCAGCTATTCAAAAATCTTTGCAGCATAGATTCGTCTCTAAAGAAGCCAAACGTTGCTTGCTGCCTTCTAATATGCAGTCAGCTGAACCTGTTCATGTGGCTCAACCCATTTATGGGCTTGATTTCTCGAGATGGTTATCCTGCAATTGGCGGATTCTTTCTAGCTCAATCAGGAAGAATTTACATGTGTGATGCTTTTCATTCATGCCCTTCGTCACCACCCAATATCAAGTAGATGGATGATGCACGTTTCAAAGGAAAGAAAATGGAGAGAGAAAACTGATCAAATAAGCTCTGAGATATGTTTCCTGTGAGCGATGTGGTTTTCCAAACAGCATCCAAGACTATCTTCCGTGATGATGATCATGGCAATCAAGAAGCTTTCAGCTGAGGAGGGCTCATCGTTCTTCTGCCGCAGCTTTGGTTTGTTGGTACTCCTTTTCAGCTCATAAGCAGAAAGATAGAATATTTATTAATTGTATCTCAGTCCAAATATGGAAAGCCTCTTTTGTAAAATGTTTCTCGTGTCTTGTATTCTTTTCTTTTTTGTAACAATGATCATAGAAAAAAATAAAGGGCTTCCAAAAAAAACTTATCTTCCTCTTATTTGTTTGGGTGCACGTCTTTTTTTTTTTTTCTTTTTTTGGGGGTGTGTGTGGGTTAGTGTGGGAGAGGAGGGGTACGGCTCAGGGTATTAAGGGTGCCTTTGAATGAAGATCTGATATCCGAGGATTTGAAGTCCAACCTCTCCCTTGCGGATTTCAAATCCATGGCACACTCTTATATCTTGCTAAAGTGAGGATCTCAAATCCCATGTAGCCTCAAATTTGAGATCTAGCTTTTGCAAAACCAGAATTTTACTGTCACACCAGCACTACATCCGGTGTCACAACAGATCCTCAGATCTCAAATCCGAGGCATTCAAATGCACCCTACATGGGTCAGCTGCCCTGAGAAAGATTGTGTTAAGCATATCTATTTTTGGATATGCATTTGCAGTTTCCTTGTTAAGGAGACCTACCATCACGGTAGGTAGTTTATGGATCTTACCTTATTAAGTGGTATTTTGTTACCTTGATAAGGCTGACTTAGATTGGGTTGTTGAGTTTCCTCTTTTATCACTCTTTTTTGGAAGAAAACATGTTTCTCATCTCCTATATATTTAGGTTGCGGGTGTCATGTGTGTGAGTGAGTATCTCTTAATAAAATGAGTCTCTCTTACTCGTGGATGTAGGTTGTATATGTCGAACCACATATATCTTTGTTGTTGTGTTTTTCATAGTTTTTCTACTCTTTATGGTATCAGAACTAGGTTCTGAAGAAACTCAAGGCGGTTTTTCTTCCAAGGCGGATGAATCATCACAAAAAGAAGATAGCTCAACCATTGAGCAATAGGTTAGCATGCATGATAATATGAATCATGCACTCAGAATCACTACTGAACCTCTCATTGGGTTCAATTTTTTGACATGGGCTAATCGGCTAAACTCTTCTTGAGTGGAAAGTCGAAACTTGGCCATGTTACCAGAAGCAAGCTAAAACCAGCTGCAGGAGATCCAAAGTTAGAAGAATGGGAGTCAAATGATCATACTGTCATGTCGTGGCTTTTGAACTCGATGGACAAGAAGAATGCTTGAGGGTTTCTTTTTCTTGAGACGACCAAAGATGTTTGGGAAGCTGCTCATGAACTCTATGGCCGATAGTTCAATATTGCTCGAAGATATCAACTCGTTCAAGAAATCAATGGCTTGAAGAAAGGAGACAAGACCTTCTGTGAATACCTTGGCCAACTTAGAGCTCTATGGGATGAGTGAGAGTCATATACTCCCTCGGTCGCCGATGCTGCTACTCTTCAGAAATGAAGAGAACACGACAAGATCTTCCAAATGTTGGCTGGTCTGGGACCCGAATATGAACAACTCCGAAGCCATGTACTTATGACCCCTGATCTCCCTAAACTTAATGCCATCTGCTCCATTATTATGTGTGAAGAATGTAGGAGACAAGTTATGAACACCTCAAGTAAACCTGAGGAAACACTTGAGTCTCAAGCAACTATGTTGATCAAGCAAAAGGGCTATAGTTCCATGTTCGACAGTAAGTTGAAGGAAAATAAAAAATTATATTGCACATATTGTAAGAAGGAAAACCATACTCGTGAGAGATGCTGAAAATTAAATAAAAAAACCAATAAGGGTAAACACAAAGCTGCTCAAGCCCTTCATGAAGAGCAAGATGAGACTCCAATAACGATGGAAAAGCTTACTCAACTATTGCAGAATTTTACTAGATAAAATTTAGCAACATTGGCTTCAACTCGCAAGAATACCGATGAGACAGGTAACTTTGGCTACTTTTCTCAATTCGCTGAAAATAATAGTTGGGTTATTGATTCAGGGGCATTGGATAATATGGCCAGTTCTAGAGAGGCTATAGTTAACATAAAAAATGACTCGAATATCAAACTTGTTACTATAGCTAATGGTGGCAAGATTAGAGTTATAGGGAAAGGAGATGTTCAATTTTTCTTAAAGAAAAATTCCATTGATGCTATGTTTATGCCAGAATTAGTTTCAAACCTTTTGTCAGTAAGCAAGATAACCAAGGCTTATAACTGTGATGTAATTTTTTCGCCATTAAAGGTTGTGTTTCAGGATCAGATCACAGGGGAGACGATTGGTGAAGGTTCAGAGTTTCACGAACTTTACTACCTATCAAATAAGGCGTTGGCAGCCAATTCAAATAAAACTGATGATGGAGTGTGGCATTGCAGACTGGGACACCCATCCAACTTTGTGCTAAAAAGTTTGAAGCTGAATTTGAACTTTGAATGCAGCTCCTGTGAAATATGTCGGTATGCCAAACTTACTAGGCCTCCTTTCCATTCCTCAGAGAGTACATCTAAAAATATGTTTGACTTAGTTCATTATGATGTCTGGGGTCTAGCTCCTATTGAATCGTATAATGGCTTCAAATATTATTTGTCATTTGTCGATGACTATTCTAAAGTTGGTTGGATATATTTCTTAAAAACAAAGGATGAAGTTTTTTCCAGATTTGAATTTTTTTACAATAAGATTGTCACTCAGTTTGGAGTCAAGATTAAAACTCTACGCACTGACAATGAAACCGAATATATAAATCAACAATTCACAAAGTTTGTGAATCAAAATGGGATTGACCATCAGACCTCTTGCAGTGAGACTTCTCAACAAAATGGGGTCTCTGAGAGAAGAAATCGCCATCTTCTAGAGGTTGCCCGTGCTCTGATTTTTCAAAGTCAAGTTCCTGAGTATTTTTGGAATGAAGCTATTTCTACTGCCAACTACATTATAAATCGTCTCCCTAGATGTGCTCATAAAAATAAGTCTCCTATCGAAATCCTAAAAGGAAGAAAGCACTCAATTGAGCATTTTAGAAAATTCGGTTGTGTGGTCTATGTTTGGAGGTCATCAAAACATAGAAATAAACTACAAACTTGGGCCATCAAATGTGCTTTTTTAGGTTATTCTCCAACAAAAAAGTGCTATTGTTGCTATGATAAAATTTCAAAAAGAATGTTTATTTCTCATGATGTATGATTTGATGAATCTCAAATCTACTTCAACACTATTGTTGGTCAAGGGGAGCAAGAAGCTACCAACAATGATCAATTACCTCACCCAAATATAACTCCTCAAGCCGAGTGTATGCCTCTTCAAAAAGAAAGTCAGACTCAAAATACTGATTCTACTATTGAAGAAGACAATATTGGGCAGAATGAAAACAACAACATGGTCCACCAGGAAAAAAACCAGTTAGTTGTAAGTTGGTGTTTAAATTGAAATTTAGAAGTGATGGCTCATTGGACAGACACAAGGCTCGTCTTGTTGCTTGAGGGTTCTCTCAAATCGAGGGAATCGATTATACAGAGATGTTTGCTCTTGTTGCCAAGATGACCACCCTCAGAACTCTACTCTCAATTGCTTGCAATCTAAAGTGGGAATTATTTCAGTTGGACGTGAAAAATACTTTCCTTCAAGGAGATCTCCATGAAGAGGTTTATACTATGATACCACAAGGGCTTGGAGATAATAATCAAGGTGAGCTTGTTTGCAAGCTAAAAAAGTCTATCTATGGACTTAAATTGTCTCCTCGAGCTTGGTATTCAAAACTAAGCTCAACTTTATTAGAGTTTAGATATGAAAGGAGTGTGTCAGACAATTCTCTCTTTACATATAGATCCACTAACCAAATCTCTCTAGTTCTCATGTATGTTGACGATATTGTTATTACAGAAAGTGATGCCTCCATGATTGAAAAAATGAAGAAATATCTACATCAAAAGTTCGACATCAAGGACTTGGGAAGGTTAAAATACTTTCTTGGAATAGAAATAAGTCATTCAAAAAGAGGGTTATATCTTTCTTAAAGAAAATACACTTTAGATCTTTTAAAAAATACTGGAAAACTTGGAGTCAAACCTGTTGTGACTCCTATTGAATTCAATCATAAGCTGGATATGGTGGACCAAGGAGAAGTTGAAGACATAAAAATATATCAACAAATCATGGGAAAGCTCATCTACTTGACTGTCACTAGATCGGACATCACATATGCCATTAGCGAGGTAAGTAAATACATGCATGCTCCTCAGCCAGCCTATCATCAGGCTGTAAATCGAATACTTAGGTATCTGAAAGAGGCTTCAAAACGAGGTTTGTAGATGAAAAGAAATGGCAACACTACTATTGAAGGATATGCAAATGTTGATTGGACAGGAAATCCACTATTGGTTTTTGTACAATGATTGGAGGAAATCTGGTTTCATGGAAGAGCAAAAAATAGAAGGTTGTCTCAAGATCCAGTGTCGAGGCTAAGTACAAGGCCATGGCCAATGCAACATGTGAACTCACATGGCTAAATGCTCTTCTTAAGGAAATAGGGTTGAAACAAGATAACCCCATGAAACTCTTCTGTGATAATCAGGTGGCGATATATATAGCAGGCAATTCAGTTTTTCATGAAAGGACCAAGCATATCGAAATCGATTGCCATTTTGTCCGTGATAAAGTTCAAAACAAAGAAATTGTAACGCCGTTTGTCAGAAGTGAGGATCAATATGCAGATATTTTCACTAAACCATTGACAAAAGAAAAATTGCTTAGTACAATGTTCAAGTTGGGAATTGTGAATCTTCACACCTCCCAACTTGAGGGGGAGTGTTAAGCATATCTATCTTTGGATATGCATCTGCAGTTTCCTTGTTAAGGAGACCTACCATCATGGTAGGTAGTTTCTGGATCTTACCTTATTAAGTGGCATTCTGTTACCCTGATAAGGCTGGCCTAGATTCGGTTGTTGAGTTTCCTCCTTTATCACTCTTTTTTGGAAAGAAACATGTTCCTCATCTCCTATATATTTATGCTACGGGTGTCATGTGTGTGAGTGAGTATCTCTTAATAAAATGAGTCTCTCTTACTCGTGGATGTAGGCTGTATATGTCGAACTATGTATATCTTTGTTGTTGTGTTTTTCATAGTTTTTCTGCTCTTTAGATTGGACTGCATTTGATTATATGCTTAAGGCTATGTTTAGGAGCCTTGCAATGGGATAGAAACACGGTTTAGTGTTGCCCAAATATTTTTTTTTCAATGAATGATGTTGAGTAATGAAGTTGCCAAAAACATCTTCTGGTGAAAGATGTTGAAATGTTGTGTTAGCCAACACCAATCCCAATGCATTTGTTTCAGCGCCATTGTTCTTAATGAGCAAGTCAGTATTAGAATAGAAACCGCAATACAACCCCTGATTCAAGTCTCTCAAACATGGCCTAATAAAAGTTTCATGGCACACGAGTTTGCCAACTATGAACCTTGCATCCCCATAATATGCGGTATGATTTAATAACAGAAAATGATTATACTGTATGGGTAATTTGACGATATTTCTTAAAAACCTTATAATTTTTTATATTCTCTTGATATCCAAAATCATAAATATCCGATATCGTTAAGACCCTTTTATCCTTTACAACTGTGAATTTAAGAATTTTTGCAATAAAATTATACTATCCGATGACTATCTCAAATACTCACTTAAATCCAGAATCGTAGGTTTTTTATGTGGATTTAGACCTCCCAAACTCACATAAATTTATTTATGAAATTTTGGTGAAACTGAAACCACTAAAATTGCAAATATCTTACTCTTTTACATATAACAAAATATTTTACATAAATATATTTGTGAAACACCTCTCACAAATATCCTACTATTTCACATATACTTTTTAAAATCGCATAAATTTATGTGCAAAATGCTTACCACTAATTTCGTAAATAGCTTACTTTTTTGCATATATTGCATGTTCTCACATGAAGTTATTTGCGAATATTCAGATATTGTAAATATCATACTTAAATATTTATAAAAGTATGATAAATATACTATATTTATTATTTTTTTTTAATTTCTCGACTCATATATAAACCCACTATGGATTTTCATATATAACAACCTAAATAAGAGTGAATGCAAGCAAATAAATATTCAAATTATTTAAACATTCAAATGATTTGAAAACATATAAACATATAAATAATTATGTTATATATAAATCATTCAATAGTGTTTTCAAATTAAATATTCAAATCATTTAAACATTTAAGAGTGATTTTCGTTTAAGCATTCAAATAATTTAAACATTCAATAGTGGTTCAATTTTACATTCAAGTCATTTAAACATTCAATCAATGACATTATATACAAATGAATGACAAACAAATGCCTTTATATACAAATTTATTTATACAAATATTCAAATGACAATATATACAAATCAATGAGTTACAATGTAGATCTTCAAATATATACAAAA